>NC_135888.1:25330109-25605470 GCF_964194155.1 Cetorhinus maximus
AGCTCGTCCCCCTCCCCCGCCTTATCCCTGCATCCCAGCAAATTTTTCATTTTCAGATAATGATTCACTTCCCTTTTGAAAGCCTGAATTGACCCTGCCTCCACCACACTCTCAGGCAGTGCATTCCAGATCCTAACCTCTTGCTATTTGACAAAGTTTCTCCTCATGTCGCTGTGGCTTCTTTTACCAATTACCTTAAATCTGTGTCCTCTGGTTCAATGGGAGCAGTTTCTCCCTATCTACTCTGTCCAGACCCATGATTTTGAACATCTCTATCAAATCTCCTTTCCAAGCGGAACAGTCCCAGCTTCTCCAATCTAAGTAACTGAAGTTCTTCACCCCTGGAACCATTCTCGTGAATCTTTTCTGCCCTCTCTCCAATCCCTTCACATCCCTCCGAAAGTGCGGTGCTCAGAATTGGACACAATACTCCAGTTGAGGCTGAACAGAATTTTATAAAGGTTTAACATAACTTCCTTGCTCTTATACTCTATGCCTCTATTCATAAAGCCCAGGATACCGTTTGCTTTAAGAACAGTGGTCTCAGCTTATCCTGCCACCTTTCATGGTTTGTGCACATACACACCCTCTGAGCACCCGGCTGTCCCTGGGTAGGGAGCATGTGGAGGCCTCCGATACACTTGAGGCCTTGCACAACTAGTGGGTGCCCCAGGTGCTGGGGTACAGCACGATGATCAGAAATGGCATCTGAATTTAGTTTCACAGAACAGAAGAGGCCCTTCGGCCCATCGATTCTGCACCGACACGTGAGAAACACCTGACCTACCTACCTAACCCCATTTACCAGCACTTGGCCCATAGCCTTGAATGTTATGACATGCCAAGTGCTCATCCAGGTACTTTTTAAAGGATGTGAGGCAACCCGCCTCCACCACCCTCCCAGGCAGCAGATTCCAGACCGTCACCACCCTCTGGGTAAAAAAGTTTTTCCTTACATCCCCCCCTAAACCTCCTGCCCCTCACCTTGAACTATGCCCCCTTGTGACTGACCCTTCAACTAAGGGGAACAGCTGCTCCCTATCCACCCTGCCCATGCCCCTCACAATCTTGTACACCTCGATCAGGTCGCCCCTCAGTCTTCTCTGCTCCAACGAAAACAACCCAAGTCTATCCAACCTCTCTTCATAACTTAAATGTTTCATCCCAGGCAACATCCTGGTGAATCTCCATCTTGTGAAGTTTCTGTTGAAGTTTTTGATATTTGTTAGTGTTCCTTTAAGGGGCTGTTAATTAGATAATTATTTAATTGTTCTTTTGTTTGCACAAGAGTAAATGTGCTCCTGCACTCCCTCAGAATTGCACCCTTTATTTTGTCTCTCCTCATTCTTCCTACCAAGATGTATCATTGCACACTTCTCTCTATATTAAATACCATCCCACTCATTCCAACAGCCTGTCTATTTCCTCTTGAAGTCTATCACAGTCCTCCTCAGAGTTCACAATTCCTCCAAGTTTTGTGTCATCTGCAAATTCTGAAATTTTGCCCTGTACGCCAAGTCTACCTCATTAATATCAAGAAAAGCAATGGTCCAAGTTCCGACGCCTGGGGAGCCCCATTGCATACCTTCCTCCAATTTGAAAACAGCCATTCATTGCTACTCTCCATTCCCTGTCACTCAACCAACTTCATGTCCATGCTGCCACTGTCCCTTTTATTCCATGGGCTTCAACCTTGCTGACAAGTCTGTTATGTGGCACTTTACCAAATGCTTTTTGGTAGCCCATGTACACCACGTTAACAGCTTTGCTATCATCAACCGTCCATGTTATCAATTCAAAAAACTTAAATCAAGTTTGTTAAACGGGTTTTGCTGTTAACAAATCTGTGCTGGCTTTATTTAATTAATCCACATTTGTCCAAGTGATTATTGATTTTGCCCCAGATTATTGTTTTTTTCATTCATTCACAGGATGTGGGCTTCACTGGCTGGGTCAGCATTTATTGCCCATCCCTAGTTGCCCTTGAGAAGGTGGTGGTGAGCTGTCCCTTGAACCACTGCAGTCCATGTGGTGTAGGTACACCCACAGTGCTGTTAGGGAGGGAGCTCCAGGATTTTGACCCAGTGACGGTGAAGGAACGGTGATATATTTCCAAGTCAGGATGGTGGGTGACTTGGAGGAGCACTTCCAGGTGGTGGTGTTCCCCTCTATCTGCTGCCCTGGTCCTTCTAGATGGTAGTGGTCGTGGGTTTGGAAGGTGCTGCCTAAGAAGCCTTGGTGAATTCCTGCAGTGCATCTTGTAGATGGTACACACTGCTGCTACTGTGCGTCAGTGGTGGAGAGTGAATGTTTGTGGATGGGGTGCCAATCAGCGGGCTGCTTTGTCCTGGATGGTGTCAAGCTCCTTGAGTGTTGTGGGAGCTGCACTCATCCAGGCAAGTGGAGAGTATTCTATCACGCTCCTGACTTGTTCCTTGTAGATGGTGGACAGGCTTTGGGAAGTCAGGAGGTGAGTTACTCGCCACAGGATTCCTAGCCTCTGACCTGCTCTTGTAGCCACAGTATTTATATGGCTAGTCCAGTTCAGTTTCTGGTTAATGGCAACCCCCAGGATGTTGAAAGTGGGGGATTCAGTGATGGTAATGCCATTGAACATCAAGGGCCGATGGTTAGATTCACTCCTGTTGGAGATGGTCATTGCCTGGCACTTGTGTGGTGCGAATGTTACTTCCCACTTGTCAGCCCAAGCCTGGATATTGTCTAGGTCTGGCTGCATTTGGACATGGACTGCTTCAGTAATTGAGGAGTCGCGAATGGTGCTGAACATTGTACAATCATCAGCAAACATCCCCACTTCTGACCTTATGATGGAAGGAAGGTCATTGATGAAGCAGCTGAAGATGGTTGGGCCTAGGACACTACCCTGAGGAATTCCTGCAGTGATGTCCTGGAGCTGAGATGATTGACCTCCAACAATCAGAACCATCTTCCTTTGTGCTAGGTATGACTCCAACCAGCGGAGAGGTTTCCTCCCTGATTCCCACTGACTCCAGTTTTGCTAGGGCTCCTTGATACCACACTCGGTCAAATGCTGCCTTGATGTCAAGGGCAGTCCCTCTGCCCTCACCTCAGGAGTTCAGCTCTTTTGTCCATATTTGAACCAAGGCTGTCATGAGGTCAGGACCTGAGGGCGGAACCCAAACTGGGTGTCAGTAAGCAGGTTATTGCTAAGCAAGTGCCGCTTGATAGCCCTGATGATGACCCCTTCCATTACTTTACTGATGATGGAGAGTAGACTGAAGGGGCGGTAATTGGCCAGGTTTGATTTGTCCTGTTTCTTGTGTACAGGACATACCTGGGCAATTTTTCACATTGCCGGGTAGATGCCTGGTAGAAGGTCTAAAATCCTCCCCACCACTGAGGTTAAACTGACTGATCTGATGTTGCTGGGTTTATCCTTACACCCTTTTTTGAACAAGGCTGTAACATTAGCAATTCTCCAGTCCTCTGGCCCCACCCCTGTATCTAAGGGAGAATTGGAAGATTATGGCCAGTGCCTCTGCAATTTGCACCCTTACTTTCCTCAGTATCCTCTGATACATCCCATCTGTCCTGGTAACTCATCAACTCTAAGCACAGGCAGCATATCTAATAGCTTCTCTTTACCAATTTTTAGCCCAAGTGTCTGAACTACCTCCTCTTTCACCGTAACTCTGGAAAGCATCACTCCTTAGAAAAGACAGATGTAAAGTCTTCACCCATGCCCCCTGCCTCCATGAGTAAATCTCCTTTTCAGTTCCTAATCAGCCTCACTCCTCGTTTTACTATTTATATGCCTATAGGAGACTTTTGGATTCCTTATGTTAACTGCCAGTTTCTTCTCATACTCTCTCTTTATTGCTATTTCTTTTTTTTTTCGTTTCCCCTCTGAGCCTTCTATACTCAGTCTGTTTTTCACTTGTATTACCAACCTGACATTTCATACACATCCCTTTTTCTGCTTCATCTTACTCTCTGTCTCTTTCATTCATCCAGGGAGTTCTGCCTTTGTTTGTCTTATCATTCCCCTCATGGGAATGAACCTCAGCTAATGTCCTCTGTGAAAGCAGCCCATTGGTTGGAAAAACAATCTTAGATTCCAATTTACCTGGGCCAGCTCCATTCTCACCACATTGAAATTGGCCATCCAAAATTATTATTTTTTTTTACTCTGAATTACTCCTTCAGGAAGTAATGCAAGCCAATTAATTGATTTTGGTGTTACATTCAGTTCTGCCTCTGTCCTTTTCAAACAGGGAGGGCCCATCAACTAGAGCCCATCTTAAACTTTGCTTAAGCAATGCCTCGATTTATAAAATTCTACCCTTTGTTTTCAAATCCCCCCCATGGCCTTGCTCCTTCCTATCTCCTCCAGCCCCACAACCCTTTTCAGATCTCTGCACTTCTCCAATTCTGGCCTCTTTTGAGCACCCCAGATTTCTATTGCCGTGCCTTCAGCTGCCTGGGTCCCAAGCTCTGGAATTCCCTCCCTAAACTTCTCCACCTCACTCTCCTCCTTAAAGAAACTCCTTAAAACCTCTGTTTTTGACCAAGCTTTTGGTCACCTGTCCTAATTATCTCCTCCTTTGACTTGGTGGTTTTTTTTTTCCAGAATGTGCCTGTGAAGCACCTTAGAACATTTATATTAGATTCATGGCGCTATATAAATGCAAGTTGTTGCTGAGTTTACCACTCAGTTTCATAGAAAAGAAAGAACTTGAGCTTGTATAGCACCTTTCACATCCTCAGGAGACTCAAAAAGTCTTCACAGTCAGTGAAGTATTTTTGACGTGTAGTAACCGATGCAACGTAGGAAACATGGGAGTCAAATTGCCGTTTGTGGGAGCTTGCTGTGCACAATGAAATAAATGGCCAGATAATCCGTTTTGTGCTGTTGGCCGAGGGTGAATGTTGGTCAGGACACTGGGAAGAATGTCCCTGCTCTTCTTCAAAATTGTACCATGGGATCTTTAATATCCACCTGAGAGAGATGAGGCCTCAGTTTAATTCCAATCCGAAAGAGAGCACCTCTGACAGTGCAGCATTCCCTCAGTACTGACCCACCGACAGTGCAGCTCTCCCTCATTACTGACCCTCCGACAGTGCGGCACTCCCTCAGTATCGACCCTCCGACAGAGTGACACTCCCTCAGTACCGACCCTCCGACAGAGTGACACTCCCTCAGTACCGACCCTCCGACAGTGACACTCCCTCAGTACCGACCCTCCGACAGAGTGACACTCCCTCAGTACCGACCCTCCGACAGAGTGACACTCCCTCAGTACCGACCCTCCGACAGAGTGACACTCCCTCAGTACCGACCCTCCGACAGAGTGACACTCCCTCAGTACCGACCCTCCGACAGAGTGACACTCCCTCAGTACCGACCCTCCGACAGAGTGACACTCCCTCAGTACCGACCCTCCGACAGAGTGACACTCCCTCAGTACCGACCCTCCGACAGAGTGACACTCCCTCAGTACTGACCCTCCGACAGAGTGACACTCCCTCAAAGTCTTGAATGCTCAAAACCTAATTCATATCTTTCCATCTGCCTGAGCCTCCACAAGTTAAAACGTGCAGAACTAGCTGGGCTGTCACTTGGGTGTGATTGTTGAGAGCTGGGTTAATGGCTGGCCCAGCTTGCCTCCTGGCAGCTGTGAGCTTGGGAGATCCAGTAAACGTTGCCAAGTGGAGTTAGCAAAGCTCTTGGAAAAATCGAGACTGATTTTTAACTGGGCCAAGTACAGTCAGGGTTGTTTGCCATGCCAGGTCTCCCAACTCCTTACACACGTTCAATCACTCCCCACATTGACCACTCAAGCTTCTGCTTTAGCTGACTGTGAGATCCAGGACTGAGCTCTGGACCCCAGACAGGAGAGGGTGTGTGTCATCAGCAAAGTGTGAGGTATAGATCAAGCTGTCGAATATTAGGAGAAAGGGTTAACCGAGGGAGGCATGTACACGTTTGAAGCCCTGGGAATGAAGGGGAAGGGGGCCAAATGTTACAGCAGCAGATATGTGTGCGTTTAAGCTGGGCCCATTAACATACTGCCTCATTGGAAACCACTTCATACTGTCTGCTCACTTGCGTATTCCTGTGTACAGACCAGCTCTAAACACACCGAGTGGCTGCACACCTCAGGAGGGCCCGGGTTGGTGCGAGGCGGACACCTCTTCACCCTGGCCTGTGCCCCTAAAGGGCAGATGCATTCTGGCTGGTGCAGTGGTGGAACTGTCTGTGGAAGAGAGTCCACAAATGCCACACTGCACCATCTACATCACTAGGGTTACATACTGCTCAATGCACCACACCCCCATCTCTCAACTACTAACAGCTTCTATCAATCATGACTTATATCTAAATTCATAGTTCACCTCACCCTCACATACTTAGCACAGCTGCAAGCCTAGCACCCACCTCACACCCTTGCACACATGGCCAGCTGTGTTCAGCTGTGACTGCCACACCACCAAACATATTGTACCACACTCACTGACACACTCCTCTCTCTCCTGCAGGACAGGGTGGTGCACATATGAAGGCAGTAGCATGCCCTCAGCCTAAAAAAAGAGGCCTACCATCATTGGAGCAGCCATGACTGAAGCCTTGATCAGTGGCTGGGTTGAAAGGATCAAAGATAAAGATATGTTTCTACCTAGTCTTTCTTCTCGTATCTTAATTCCCCTCATCACACAATATCTTCTGATTCCCAAGTTACAGATGGAGTAAGCGCGTATCTCTTCCTTTCCACCCTCCCCTCAGCACAAGCCTACCCTTGTGTCTTTCTCCTTTCAGATTCCTGAGAACAGTCACCTCTCCTGGACAGGATGTGATACAAGAGCGTGAAGAAAAAGAGACTGATGATGATGAAGCACAGTCGCTTGATCTCGCACTCTCAGCCACCAGCTGAGATAATGGCACTGCGCATACTTTAGAGCATAGCATAGAAGCAGGACCTGTGTAGGATGAGTCACCAGGCATGAGTGGCCTGCAACCAGGGCAGGGGCAAAGGGCTGCGATAGTGCCAGCTGTCCGGGGAGTTGTGGGGGGCATGGTCACACATGGGTTCTGCTGCAGAGAAGAGAGATTAAGAGGTTGTTGAAGTTGAGCATGCACACACAAATGCTTGCTGCATTGACTGGCCTGCCAGAAAACCTGATGTCACCTTCAAGGAGTATGGAGGAGCCCAGCGCCAACTTGGCACAACTCTTTGCACAGAACTTAGAGTCCATCCTTCCCCGTGTGGAACTGGTGACCAACCTCATGAGAACACTTGTGGACACAACTATAATGAAGAGTCTGATGGCTGATGTCTCAGCTTCCATTGCAGCAGAAGCCTCTCTACATTAAAGTGCTATAGTGAAAGCTCAGTCTGTAGGAATGCAAGTTCACTTTGTTGCCATGCAAGTTCAAGCAGGCTCAGACTGCTGCCATCATGACTGCAGAACCAGTCTTTAAAAGGACTTCCAATGTTTCACAGCCCTCCAGCACTCCAGTTGACTACAAGGGTTGCTGAGGCTGTGCCGGGGGAGTGACTGAGTGGAGCAAGAACCTGCTGCCCTCTTTTGGGAAGACAGCATTCGTTCTCCCATCACTGCCATTCCACCAGTGCCTTGCTGTTTCCTGTCAAACAACCAGTCCCAACTATTGCCTCCTGTGCCAAGGTGCTCCAGTCTGAAGCAGGGCATATTAGGATCAGAGCTGGTCACGGTCATTCTACAAGGCCACCTGCAATCACCCCCACTGAATGTCAGCAACCTTCTGCTGCCCATGCTGCAGCCATTAAGGTGAGACTGGGTAGGAGGACTAGGCCAGGTAAAGGCAGATGGAGGGCAGACACTAATGGATGCACAAGGGTGATTAATTGACGTCTTTATGGCTATTGGATGGTTTGATTTATAAAGTTGGTTTGTGTTGGCTTTTATTTTCACATAGTGACCGAGCAGACACTGTGACAGTCAGTAACAGAGGAAAGGTCAGGTGTGTGACTCTCGGGAATGGGGATTTGGGATTGCGCTCACCGGTTTTGTCAATTTTACACAGACACTCCAGCCAAAAAGGGAATGTGTTGGTTATGTTCCACTCTCTCCCTCGTCTTCCTTTTGGAGT
Organism: Cetorhinus maximus; assembly: GCF_964194155.1. Classification (NCBI taxonomy): domain Eukaryota; kingdom Metazoa; phylum Chordata; class Chondrichthyes; order Lamniformes; family Cetorhinidae; genus Cetorhinus; species Cetorhinus maximus. The sequence continues at coordinate 25,338,223 of NC_135888.1, forward strand.
AGAAATAACCATCGTAGTGGCAAAACGTCAGGTGTAACTCTGCAGTGTGGGTAGAGGCTGTGACACAGCGGATTAGCGGCCCTGTAACAATGTTGGGGGTGGGCAGAGGGGAGAATGTGCGGAGCAAAGGATGTGAGTCCGAGAGCAAAGTTGGGAACGAGCTGCAGCACAAAGAGAGAGTGTGAGGATGGAGATCGGAAAATTCACATTGGGGTTTATAACTCCTGCTGTGTCCATGAAGGACGTACAGTGAGGTTTCCCAACATACAGGACCATGGCTCGATATTCACTCTCATCTCGGACTAGATATTAAATCCCAACTCACCACTCAGAGCACAGGCTATCTGCAGCTTATAAACAGAATAATATCACGCACACATTCATATTCCATTTTTAAAAGCCTATTTACTTTTTCATGGAATTATAATTCAATAATTGCACTGTACGCTCAGAAAATAAAATAATATTGCTCAGTAAGTGCCGGGTCTCTCAGTCTGTTCCCCACAGTCGGGGCCGGGACCCTCAGTCTGTTCCCCACAGTCGGGACCGGGTCTCTCAGTCTGTTCCCCACAGTCGGGGCCGGGACCCTCAGTCTGTTCCCCACAGTCGGGGCCGGGACCCTCAGTCTGTTCCCCACAGTCGGGGCCGGGTCCCTCAGCCTGTTCCCCACAGTCGAGGCCGGGTCACTCAGCCTGTTCCCCACAGTCGGGGCCGGGACCCTCCCTCAGTCTGTTCCCCACAGTCGAGGCCGGGTCCCTCAGTCTGTTCCCCACAGTCGGAGCCGGGTCGCTCTGCCTGTTCCCCACAGTCGGGGCCGGGACCCTCAGTCTGTTCCCCACAGTCGGGGCCGGGACCCTCCCTCAGCCTGTTCCCCACAGTCGGGGCCGGGACCCTCCCTCAGTCTGTTCCCCACAGTCAGGGCCGGGTCCCTCAGCCTGTTCCCCACAGTCGGGGCCGGGTCCCTCAGCCTGTTCCCCACAGTCGGGGCCGGGTCCCTCAGCCTGTTCCCCACAGTCGGGGCCGGGACCCTCCCTCAGTCTGTTCCCCACAGTCGGGGCCGGGTCCCTCAGTCTGTTCCCCACAGTCGGGGCCGGGTCCCTCAGCCTGTTCCCCACAGTCGGGGCCAGGTCCCTCAGTCTGTTCCCCACAGTCGGGGCCGGGACCCTCCCTCAGTCTGTTCCCCACAGTCGGGGCCGGGTCCCACAGTCTGTTCCCCACAGTCGGAGCCGGGTCTCTCCCTCAGTCTGTTCCCCACAGTCGGGGCCGGGACCCTCCCTCAGTCTGTTCCCCACAGTCGGAGCCGGGTCCCTCAGTCTGTTCCCCACAGTCGGGGCCGGGACCCTCAGTCTGTTCCCCACAGTCGGGGCCGGGTCGCTCTGCCTGTTCCCCACAGTGGGTGCTTGTACCATAGGAACAGGGAGACGACCATTCAGCCCCTCAAGCCTGTTCTGTTATTCAATGAGATCATGTCTGAACTGCGACCTAACTCCGTATACTGACCATTGCTCTATAACCCTCCTAAGGAGTGGTGTCCAGAATTTAACTCCAGGTATGTTCTGACCCAGGCCTCTGTATAGCTGCAGCATAACTTCTCCCCCCTTGTATTTTGATCCTCTGGATAGAGAGGCCAGTGTTCCATTAACCTTTCTGATTATTTACTGTACCTGTTCCTGACATCTATGCACCTGGACCCCTCGACTCTCTTTGGACCTCCACTGTTCCCAGTTTTTCAACATTTGGAAAGTCTCCTGTTTTATCCGTTTTAGATCCAAAGTGGATCACCTCACATTTATTCAGATTGAAACCTATTTTCCGTGGTTTTGTTAATTCACTTAGACTATTAATCTCTCTTTGTAAACTGTATAGATGGAAGTGTAAATTACAATCCTGCTTATCTTTGTGTCATCAGTAAATCTGGATATGTGGCTTTCTGTCCCATCAGGTAGAAAATAATATTTCTTGCGTAGATTTTGATATAGAATATTTTATGTGGAATTCCCTCCCCAGAGAGCAGTGGAGGCTGGGTCATTGAATATATTCAATGCTGTTAAACAGATTTTTGATTGACAAGGGGGGCAGGCAGGAAAGTGGAATTGAGATTACAATCAGGTCAGTCATGATCTTTTTGAATGGCGCAGCAGGCTCGAAGGGCCGAATGGCCTACTCCTCCTAAGTCCTATGTTCCTATGTCCTTATCATCTAAGTCGTTAATAAATATGGTGAATCATTGGGGCCCCAACACAGATCCTTGTGGATCACACTAGTCACATTCTGCCAATGAGAGTACCTGCCCGTTATCCCTACTCTCTGTCTCCTGCTGCTCAGCTAATTTCCTAATCAGATCAATAATTTACTTCAATTCCAGGAACTTCAATCCAACTAACAGCCTGTTATGAGGGAGTTTATCAAATGCCTTCTGGGAAGTCCATATAAATAACATCCATAGACATTCCCCTGTCCTTTACTTTAGTCACCTCTTCAGAAAGTTCATTCAGGTTGGCCAGGCATGGCCTAACCTTTACTAATCCAGGCTGATTCTCTCTGATAGTGAGAGAATTTTCAAGGTGTTGAGTCACTCCATCCTTAATTATAAACTCTTGTCATTTCCGGACAGCAGATATTAGTTTAATTGGTCTATAATTCCCTGGATTCTCTCTCTCACCTCTCAAAGTGCAGAATGACAGGTACAATTTTCCAATCAAAAGCAACAGTTTTCCCAAACTGAGAGAACTGTGGACAGTTAGTGCATCAGCAATGTTCTCACCTATTTCCGTTAAACCCTGGGATAGAAACCATCTGATCCTGGGGATTTGTCACACTTCAGTACCATTATTTTCTTCATTACTATTAATTTTCTTAGGTTAATCTTGGTGCACCCCTGTCTCTGATCCTTGGGATGTCCAGCATTCTGACCTCTTCCCCTGCTATAACTACTGATGCAAAGTCATTATTCAACATACTCCATCATTTCCTCCTTTTTATTGATAATATCACCATTAAAAATTTTCATGGGGCCCCAATGATCCACACCACCCTCTTTCTCCTAATAAAATTGTAAAAAAAGTGTGTAGATTTTGATACCCCTTACAAGTTTCTTTTCCTAACCCATTTCTGTAACTCCTACTTCTCTGCTCTTTCACCCGTTGCTGTTTTTTGTATATTTTCTAGTTGTCAGGATCTGAGCTATTGTTGCATTTTTATTTGCTTTTCATACGAACATACGAGTTAGGAGGAGTAGGCCACTCGGCCCTTTGAGCCTGCTCCACAATTCAATAAGATCATGACTGACCTCAACCCACATTCCCATCTAACCACAAAAACCTTTTACCCCGCCCCCCCCTTGCTTATCACTTTCCTTTTAGTTTTATGTTTTCCCTTACCTCTTTTGTTGTACAGGGCTGTTTTTTTTTTGTGGAAAGTAAACCTCTAGCTCTTTAGGGCAATAAACTATTACTACGTCGCATTCAACTCTTTTCTGAACCCCCTCCATTGATCATCTGTCATTTGCTCAGTTTACTGTGAAGAGTCCCTGTCCCATCCCATTGAATTCAGCCTTCAGTGCACAAATTGCATACCGGAAACAGTGTGTAACCATGGAGCTAATAAGAGTGATGAACGTCACAGTATTTAACATCAGAGAAAAAGTACAGCAAAATTTAAGGGATTAAAAGCCGACAAATCCTCGGGACTTGGCAACTTACATCCTAGGGTTCTAAGAGAGATAGCTACAGAGATAATGGATACGCTGGTTATGTTTTTCTAAAATTTCTTAGGTTCTAGAGTGGTCCAATCAGATAGGAAGCTGGCAAATTTCAAGAAAGGAGGGAGAGAGAAAACCGGGCAGTACAAGCCGGTTAAGCCTAACATCAGTCACCAGGAATCTCTTGAGGACATCTTAACAAGGCACTTAGAAAAGTACAGTATGATTAGAACAAGTCAACATGGTTTTGCTAAAGAGAAATCCTGTTTGACAAATTTATTAGAGTTTTTTGAGGATGTAACAAAGGGAGGCGGTGGCATAGTGGTATTGCCGCTGGACTAGTAATCGAAAGACCCAAGGTAATGCTCTAGGGTCCCGGGTGCGAATCCTGCCACAGAAGAAATTGGAATTTGAATTCAATAAAAACCTGGAATTAAAAAGTCTAACGATGACCATGAAACCATTGTCGATTGTTGGAAAAATGTATCTGGTTCACTAATGTCCTTGACGGAAAGAAATCTGGCCTCCATATCCAGACCCACACCAACGTGGTTAACCCTAAATTGGCCCAACAAGCCACTCATCAAACTGCTACAAAGCCTCAAACCATAAATGAAACTAGACGGACCACCCAGTACCAGTAACGACAACAGGAAACTCAGCCCTATCGACCCTGCAAAGTCCTCCTTACTAACATCTGGGGGCTAGTGTCTCACAGACTAGTCAAGCATGACATAGCCATCCTCATGGAATCATACCTTACATATAATGTCCCAGACACCACCATCACCATCCCAGGGTATGTCCTGTCCCACCAGCAGGTCAGACCCAGCAGAAGTGGTGGCACAGTGGGCTAAATGGGATAGATTTCAAACAGATCTAGCATCCATGAGGCACTGTGGGCCATCAGCAGCAGCAGAATCGTACTCAACCACAATCTGGGACCTCATGGCCTGGCATATCCCCCACTCTACCAAGCCAGGGGATCAACCCTGGTTCAATGAGTGCAGGAGAGCATGCCAGGAGCAGCACCAGGCATACCTAAAAATGAGATGTCAACCTGGTGAAGCTTTAACTCAGGACTACTTGCATGCCAAACAGCATAAGCAGCAAGTGATAGACAGAGCTTAGTGATCCCACAACTAACAGATCAGATCTAAGCTCTGCAGTCCTACCACATCCAGTCGTGAATGGTGGTGGACAATTAAGCAAATCACTGGAGGAGGAGGCTCCACAAATATCCCCATCCTCATTGATGGGGGAGCCCAGCACATCAGTGCAAAAGATAAGGCTGAAGCATTTGCAACAATCTTCAGCCAGAAGTGCCGAGTGGATGATCCATCTCAGCCTCCTATGGGAGGTCCCCAGCATCACAGATGCCAGTCTTCAGCCAATACGATTCACTCCACATGATATCAAGAAACGGCTGAAGGCAGTAGCTAGTGCAAAGGCTATGGGCCCTGTCAATATTCCGGCAATAGTACTGAAGACTTGTGCTCCAGAACTTGCCGCGCCCCTAGCCAAGCTGTTCCAGGACAGCTACAACACTGGCATCTTCCCGGCTATGTAAAAATTGCTCAGGTACGTCTTGTACACAAAAAGCAGGACAATTCCAAACTGGCCAATTACCACCCCATCAGTCTACTCTCCATCATCAGTAAAGTAATGGAAGGGGTCATCGACAGTGCTATCAAGCAGCATTTGCTTAGCAATAACCTGCTCACTGACGCCCAGTTTGGGTTCCGCCAGGGCCACTCAGCTCCTGATCTCATTACAGCCTTGGTTCAAACATGGACAAAAGAGCTGAACTCTAGAGGTGAGGTGAGAGCGACTGCACTTGACATCAAGGCAGCATTTGACCAAGTGTGGTATCAAGGACCCCTAGCAAAACTGGAGTCAATGGGAATCAGGGGGAAAACTCTCCGCTGGTTGGAGTCATACCTAGCACAAAGGAAGATGGTTGTGGTTTTTGGAGGTCAGTCATCTCAGCTCCAGGACATCACTGCAGGAGTTCCTCAGGGGATTGTCCTCGGCCCAACCATCTTCAGCTGCTTCATCAATGACCTTCCTTCCATCATAAGGTCAGAAGTGGGGATGTTCACTGATGTTTGCACATTGTTCAGCACCATTCGCGACTCCTCAGATACTGAAGCAGTCCATGTCCAAATGCAGCAAGACCTGGACAATATCCAGGCTTGGGCTGACAAGTGGCAAGTAACATTCACACCACACAAGTGTCAGGCAATGACCATCTCCAACAAGAGAGAATCTAACCATCACCCCTTGATGTTCAATGGCATTACCATCACTGAATTCCCCACTATCAAACATCCTGGGGGTTACCATTGACCAGAAACTGAACTGGGCCAGCCACATAAATACTGTGGCTACAAGAGCAGGTCAGAGGCTAGGAATCCTGCAGTGAGTAACTCACCTCCTGACTCCCCAAAGCCTGTCACCATCTACAAGGCACAAGTTAGGAGTGTGATGTAATACTCCCCATTTACCTGGATGAGTGCAGCTCCCACAACACTCAAGAAACTCGACACTGTCCAAGACAAAGCAGCCCGCTTGACTGGCACCACATCCACAAACATTCACTCCCTCCACCACTGACGCACAGTAGCAGCAGTGTGTACCATCTACAAGATGCACTGCAGTAATTCACCAAGGCTCCTTAGATAGCACCTTCCAAACCCCTGACCACTGCCATCTAGAAGAACAAGGGCAGCAGATAGTTGGGAACACCACCACCTGGAAGTTCCCCTCCAAGTCACTCACTATCCTGACTTGGAAATATATTGGCCGTTCCTTCACTGTCACTGGGTCAAAATCCTGGAACTCCCTCCCTAACAGCACTGTGGGTGTACCTACACCACATGGACTGCAGTGGTTCAAGGAGGCAGCTCACCACCACCTTCTCAAGGGCAACTAGGGATGGGCAATAAATGCTGGCCCAGCCAGCGACGCCCACATCCCATGAACGAATAAGGAAAATCATGTTGCACAAACCCCATCCTCAGTCCTTACTGGGGAGGGCTCAGCGCACACAGCAGAAAAGTGTGCTTCCCAACCTCTGCTCCATCCCTTCTTATCACATTCTATCCATAAAAAAGTAGGGTAGATAAAGGGGAACCAGTAGATGTAGTATACCTGGATTTCCAAAGGCATTCAGTGAGTGCTGCACAAAAGGTTATTAGGCAAGATAAGCACTCATAGGATTAGGGGTGGTGCATTAGCAAGGAGAGAGGATTGGTTAATAAAATAAAAGCTTCTCCTTGTTCGACCTTCATAATCGAACATGCCCATGACATCAACTAGAAATCATTTAACATGCAATGTTTTCAAAGATGGCTAATCTGTCCAATTTGAGCATGAAAAGATCTAGAGCAGCTTTACACAGTAATCCTGTGCGAGATCCCCCATGACTTCAGCAAGAACTCCAGGATGTCCTTGAAGTGCTTTTTCTGGCCTCCATGTGAATGCTCTTCAGGCATTCTGGCAACATGTCCTGCCCATCCTATCTGAGCTCCCTTCAGCAAAATATAGATGCTAGGCATGTTGGTCAGGTTGAGAACCTCTGTGTTAGGAACCTTGTCTTTCCACGTGTACTTGAGTGGTCTTGGCCAGCCAATTATGTAAAAATTGTGTAACTCGTTTGTGTGCCTCGAATAAACTGTCCACCTCGAACAAGGGTACGAAAATGAGAAGGATAATGGCGCTGTAAACCTTCACTTTTGCTGAGAGATTAATTGCTCTTTGCTCCTGGACAGTATTTTGTAGTTTGCCAAAGGCAACACTGGCCTTACCTATTCTGACATTGACTTTTGCTGTCAATGTGAACTACTCTGCAGAGGTCGGTAATTTTGTTGACTGTGTCAGGCTTCTGACCATCGACTGCAATAGTTATCTTCACATACTGCTTCTGTGGGGAAGGTTGGTAATGACTTCAGTCTTTTTGGTGCTGATACTGAGACTGACATCCCCTTCTACAGATGAGAAGCAGGACCATGTTATGCTGCATTTTTTATTCCAAACAGGCATTAAGGGAACAGTTAGCAGCGAAAAGAAAGCCACGACCCATAGCTTCATGCCCTTTGGTTTTGGCTTATAGTGTCCTCAGATTGAAGACTTTGCCGTCTGTTCAATATCTGATGTGGATGATGCTTCCATGAACAGAGAACATTTCAGAAAGCACGACAGAGAACAACATGCTGAAGAGGGTAGGAGTTAACACACAGCCCTCCCCGACTCCATTTGTGACTGGGAGGCAGCAGAAGATTCTCCACTGTCCAGGACATCAGCAAGAACGCCGTCGAGGAATTCCCATAGGATTCAGTTTTGCCAAGATCTTCCACTGGCCATCAGGACGAACAGTATCGAAGGCTTTAGTCAGGTCCACAAATGATGAGAGTCAGAAGCTCTGGTTTCAAGTCCTACTGCAGGACTTGCTGGTCACAGGAAGAGCATTCGTGGCACAGTTCAACAGGTTGATATTTAGCCTCTGAATTCTCCCCAACACTTCCTCAATACTTCTCAGAGACGAAAAAATGCAAAACAAACAAATGCTGGGTAAAAGTTGCAGTTCTGCTCTTGGCATTTTCCCTGGTGCTGACATTTTAACTGCACCATGAAGCCATATCGTCTCTCTGGTGGGAGGTCCTGTTCGAGATGTAGTGGCAAACGCTTCAGCAGGATCCTGGAAGTAAATTTCCCAGTAATGCACAGTAGGGGGAATTCCTCCATGGTTGTCACAAGCTCAACAATTTCTCTTCCTTTTATAAAGGTGGACAATTGATGCATCTTTGAATTCCTGAGGAATGGTTTCCAGGTTCCGCATTGTCTGGAATAGTTTGGTGAGTTTGTCAGTGAGCATTGTGTCTCCTGTTTTGTCTATTCCGCCTGGGATTGTATCTGATCCTGGCTTCTTGCCTCTCAACAGGAGGCTGATGCTTTCGTGATCTCAGCTCTGTTGGTGGTGTCAGCGAGCGACATGTTGACTTCAATGTGGGGCCAGCAGGTAAATGTCTCATCAATGATTGTTGAGGGTCACTTCAGAATCTCATGAAAATGTTCTGCCCATTTCTCTAGGATGTTGATCTTGTCTGTATCGGTTTAGTTTCATCAGCGCTAAGGAAAGTTTCTCGAAGCCTGTGGACTATCTTCTGGACGAGTGGTTAAGAGACAGGAAGCAGGGAGTGGGCATAAATGGGACTTTTTCAAGTTGGCAGGCAGTGAACAGTGGAGTGCCATGAGGATCAGTGCTGGGGCCTCAGCTCTTTACAATCTACGTTAATGACTTAGATGAAGAGACAGAGAGTAACGTATCAAAGTTTGCTAATGATACAAAGCTTGGTGGGAAAATAAGCTGTGAGGAGAACACAGAGAGGCTGCAAAGAGATAGAGACAGATTAAGTGAGTGGGCAACAAGATGGCAGATGGAGTATAACGTGGGGGAAGAGTGGAGTTATTCACTTCGATCATAAAAGTAGAAAAGCAGAATGTTTTTATTATGGGGATTTATAATGGGGAACAAAGACATGGCTGACCAACTAAATACATACTTTGGTTCTGTCTTCATGAAGGAGGGCACAAATAACATACCAAAAATGTTGGGGAACACAGGGTTTAGTGAGAGGGAGGAATGGAAAGAAATCAGGATGAGTAGGGAAATGGTGTTGGGGAAATTTATGGGATTGAAGGCCGATAAATCCCCAGGACCTGATAATCTACATCCCAGAGTACTTAAGGAAGGGGCCCTAGAAATAGTGGATGCATTGGTGGTCATCTTCCGAGATTCTATAGACTCTGGAACAGTTCCTACAGATTGGAGGGTAGCTAATGTAACCCCACTATTTAAAAGGGAGGTAGAGAGAAAACAGGGAATTATAGACCAGTCAGCCTGACGTAAGTAATGGGGAAAATTCTGGAGTCCATCATAAAAGATTTAATAGCTGAGCACTTGGAAAACAGTGGCAGAATCAGACAGAGTCAGCATGGATTTATGAAAGGGAAATCATGCTTGACAAATCTACTGGAATTTTTCAAGGGTGTAACTAGTAGAGTTGTTGAGGGGGAGCCAATGGATGTGGTTTATTTGGACTTTCAGAAGGCTTTCGACAAAGTCCCACATAAGAGATTAGCATGTAAAATTAAAGTGCATGGGATTAGGGGTAGTGTATTGAGATGGATAGAAAACTGGTTGGCAGACAGGAAACAAAGAGTGGGAATAAACGGGTCTTTTTCCGAATGGCAGGCAGTGACTAGTTGGGTACCGCAGGGATCGGTGCTGGGACCCCAGCTATTTACAATATATATTAATGATTTAGATGAGGGAACTAAATATAATATCTCCAAATTTTCAGATGACACAAAGCTGGGTGGGAGGGTGAGCTGTGAGGAGGATGCAGAGATGCTTCAGCGTGGTTTGGACAAGCTGAGTGAGTGGGCAAATGCATGGCAGATGCAGTATAATGTCGATAAATGTGAGGTTATCCACTCTGGTAGCAAAAACAGGAAGGGAGATTATTTTCTGAATGGCTATAAATTGAGAGAGGGGAATGTGCAACGAGACCCGGGTGACTTCGTACACCAGTCATTGAAGGTAAGCATGCAGGTGCAGCAGGCTGTAAAGAAGGAAAATGGTATGTTGGCCTTCATAGCGAGAGGGTTCGAGTACAGGAGTAGGGATGTCTTGCTACAATTATACAGGGCCTTGGTGAGACCATACCTGGAATATTGTGTGCAGTTTTGGTCTCCTTATCTGAGGAAGGATGTTCTTGCTATAGAGGGAGTGCGGCGAAGGTTTACCAGACTAATTCCTGGGATGGCGGGACTGACATATGAGGAGACATCGAGTCAGCTAGGATTATATTCGCTGGAGTTCAGAAGAATGAGGGGGGATCTCATAGAAACCTATAAAATTCTAACAGGACTAGACAGTGCTGATGCAGGAAGGATGTTCCCAACGGTAAGGGAGTCCAGAACCAGGGGTCACAGACTGAGGATACGGAGTGGACCATTTAGGACTGAGATGAGGAGAAATTTCTTCACCCAGAGAGTGGTGAGCCTGTGGAATTCGCTACCACAGAAAGTAGTTGAGGCCAAAACATTGCATATTTTCAAGGAGGAGTTAGATATAGCTCTTGGGGTGAAAGGGATCAAAGGATATGGGGAGAGAGCAGAAGCAGGCTATTGAGTTGGATGATCAGTCACGATCATGATGAATGGCGGAGCAGACTCGAAGGGCCGAATGGCCTACTCCTGCTCTTATTTTCTATGTTTCTATGTTTTTTTTTTAAAATGGTGTGAAACTTGCGAATGGTGATGTTCAGAGAGAGTTGAGTGTGCTCGTGCAAGGAACACAGAAAGTTAGCATGCAGGTACAGCAAGCAACTAGCAATGAGATGTTGGCCTTTATTGCAAGGGGATTGGGTAGCCAGAATAAGAAAGTCTCACTAAAATTATATCTGGGCATTAGTGAGGCCACACCTTGAATACTCTGCACAGTTTTCGGACAGGATTTTGGCGACCAAGCTGGCTAGCTAAAGTCAGGGAATTTCCCAAATCACCAGCTCCACCTCAGTAAAAAGTGACCCAATACACACGAGTTTTGCTCCAGGCGAAGGTGAAGGATGGGTTGGGCCCGCCAACCCTGGAGGCAGAGTGAGCGGCCACAGGGGCAGGTAAGTGCCAAGGCAGGCTGTTTAGAAAGCCCACCTCTGTTCCCCGCAACTTTGTCCCAGTTGTGTTGGAAGATTTTAGGCCCTCTAGCCCTCACCCATCACCACACCCCCTCAGCCACTCTATGGCCCCTCATTCTGTCCATGCCAATTCAAAGAAGACTCATTCCCCTTCCATGTCCATTCACCCAGTATGCACTATATACACAATCAATGAGCCTGATAATAACAATGGCGAGTGTGGAACTGCTGAGATAAAAGAGAAAAAAAAACACCATTCACAAATCTTCTGGGAAGAAAACTGCTGTCCCTCCAACCCTATAAAAGTGTCAACCAGACAGACCATTAAAATATCAATAACAGAGGCATCAAACACTTTACACCTCTTATTCTTAAACATTGAGACATTGACAAAAGAGATCACAAAAAGAACAACTTGTTACAACCACATAAAGATCAATTAAGCAAAGTCGACAATTCACTTCAGTTGTCAAAACAGAGCCCCCTGCTAAACTAATGCCAGTATTGGTCTGAGCTCACAGCCGAGCCTCAAGTTGTTCTTTCAGACTAGAAGGCAGGAGGGTCCAGAAGCACCAGGGGCCACCAGGAGTAAACTTGCTGAGCAGGCCCCCTTGGTGGCAAGTGTGGACCCAGGGCCCACTTTTTACCCTAACGTTAGAGTCCCGACTCTCTTTGTAAAATTCATCCCATTGTTGCAGAAAACTATCCCGGACACTTTCAAGAAATTCACTACCTTTCTGACATGTGCAAGTCCGGTTGCCTCAGTCTATATGAAAGTTAAAATCCCCCATTAAAATCACTCTGCCTTTGCCTACATACTTGTCTAATCTCTGCGTTTATACAATCTGTCACTTCACAGCCGCTACCAGGGGCCTAAGCACGACTCCCTAGTCTTAAGTCCTTTCCTATCCATAAAGGCTTCACTGCCTACCCATCCTTCATTATATCCTCCCTTAGCATTGAAGTGATTTCCTCCTTAGTCATTTACGCTACTCCTCCCCCTCTACCATTTTCCCTATCTTTCCTGTAGACTTTATAAACTGACATATTTAGTTTCCAGCCCTGACCATGTCACAATCATCATGTCATAGCTTCCAAGTTGAATTTGCAGCTGCAATTCATTCAATTTGTTCCTTATACTCTGCACGTTTTTATAGGTTGCTTATCTGGACCACACACTCTAATCTGTGCCCTTCTCCAATGTTTTACTCACATTTTTAAAATTTATCTCTCCTATTTTAATCACTTTACATGTTTTAGTTTTCCTTTTTTTCCCCAGTATTACCTAAACCACAGTTTCTGACCATTGCTCTACTCTCTTCCCTATCATTTGCTTTTGAATTATTATTAATACTACCTTTTCCACCTTAGCCCTCCTTATCATTTACTAGTCCATGTGCCTGCCCAATTTATCCTTTCTGCTAAGATCCTGGCCCCAACCCGGTTCAGGTGGAGCTGTCCCAACAGTACAGTCACAATTCTTGTGCCAATATCCCATCAAATGAAATCCTCCTTTCCCATACCACGCTTTCAGCCATGTGTTCACCTCCCTAATCTGCTCATCCCAATGCCAATTTGCACATAGCGTGGATAATCATCTCAACATGGTAACACTTTAGGTGCTGTATTCAATTTAGCTCCTACTTTCTGGCCATCTCCAAACAGGACCCCCTGCCTAACTGTTCTATGCTGATGGTCCCAACATGGATCGCCCTCCCTCTGCAATATCCTTTAGAGGTAGTTTGAGATGTCCCTCTACCCGACACCAGGTAGGCAACATACCATGTGGAACTCTCGATGCCGCTTACAAAGGCTTCTATCTGGTGTACTAATTGTTGAATTCCCTACAACTACCACATTACACTTTCCCGCTACTGCCTCCTCCTCATGTTCCAAGGTACCATGATCCATGTTCTGGCTGAACTACGAACAGTCTTTATCCTTCTCCTCACATGGAGCAAGAACATTGTGTCTGTTGAATAGGATCAGTTTCTGCAAATGCCTCTGGGACACTCAGTCCTGTCTCACGCTCACAATCCCCTCTAATAGGGAGATGCACTCTTAACGCTATCTCTTGTCATGGACCCCTTGCCCTCTTTGAGAGTGTGTTCCTGTCCTGCAATCATTGTTGGTGGTTGGAGATTAAATGAACATGTTCCAGTCAGATTATTCTTCACTGCATCCTTAATAAAATGTTTCTGCTGTCAAGTAGCTGGGATAGCTCCCGCTGGATTACTCTGCGAGTTTGTTAAACTTTTATTTGATAATTTTGCTGGCATTAATTTGCAGACTTTTAATTTGGAGTTGGGGACAATGTGACTAAATCAGGAGTTTTTTGTCAATTGATCTCTCACAGCTGGCTCCCATTTTGGAGAAGCAGTCCCAGCCTGCAATGCCATACCCACACTGGTTTGGGTCCACATCACCTTGGAGATGGTGGGTCTGGATTGACCATTCAAGGTCACACAGCCCGAGTGACCAGTTACTATGGGTTACAGTCAAACATCTGCCCAATTAATTTTTCTTACCCAATTAACTAATAACAGCTGGTTACCAGTTACTGAAGAGGTCATCTCAGAATTTTCGTCCTAGTCTATGACACTGAAAATAAGCTGAGCTAAGCAGCCAATGGCTCCGATTTGAACCCGTGACACCTGTGTTTGACCCTTTCAGTCCCAATGACCAACACTTAAACAGCTCATTCACTCCAGCTGTACTCAACCTTTACAGTCCTGCCCCCAATTAACCTTTCAGCTCAGCCTCCCCCCACCCCATCCTTAACCCTTTCATTCCTGCCAAAGCAGGAGCTGGATGAACATTATTTTTAAACTCTCTGCCTGGTGAAAAGCAAGTTCAGACAGTTGCTGAGCTGCAGCTTCGGAGGGACGGCGGTATCAGCTATTATAACACTGGGGTCAAACCGATCAGAGTATAATCCTCCTAGATTTTGTTCAGTGACCAGAGCTGAGGAGGTGGGGGAGGCTGGCTCCAGGTCTGGGCACAGAGACACACCTGGTGACTACACTTTACCAGAAGAACCAGCTGGGGAATCCCAGAGTGTCAGTGCAGTAGCAGGTCCCTCACACAGTGCAGGTTAGACATGAAGTTTGAGTACACAAGAAACTGGCACTTGTGGACAGTCGTACACAGACTCACTTTCTGAAACTAAACGCCCTTTTAACTGTTCATTTAAGACTGGGTCCTATCAGCTGCTCTTTCAAAGGCGTTCATTACCTCAAACATAATCAAATCCCCATGGAAATCTGAATCAGAAAAATGACCTTTCGTCTAACAGACAATACCACATTAGGAAAGAATTATTTCCCTCACTCCCCGTATGTAAAACATCCCTGGGGACCTCATCATCTTAGTGTATCCAACTTCAGCCAGGCAGAACTGTCCTTAGCAGTAATTTACCATCCACCATTCTCATAGTCAGTGATCAAACCATACCCACATCCCCACAGGCTACAGCTGACTCCAAGCGAGCCGGAATGTACCAGGACTTAGATCAACACACTGCATTCACTGTCAGAAAGCAAACTCACACTCCTCAAACTGCTTTGATACAATCTCCCACTTCAGAAATACTCAATCTCTTCCGGGTATTTTTTTTAGGATTTTTTTTTTAAAAAAAGGTGAAGACAAGCCTAGAAAATGCAGTCCTATCCCGCGGAGATGCTGGGATAGGTCCAGCTTTGGAACTGTTCATTTTCATTGGAACATGGGAGGGATTGTGTCTGGGAACTGGCGCTAGGTGGAGCGAACACTCCCTGCACACAAAAAAAAGTTTCAGTTTGCACAGAGGAAGAAAAGTTTCAAGTAGTTTAAAACCTCCTTGTTCTCAGAGTGGCTTTTACTGCTTCTGCAAACCGGGAACAATCGCCAAAGCCAAGAGAGTTTTCCATTTTTGAAAAAAAGAACAAAAGAAAAACGAGACAAAGTTTCTGTGAAGATATGATTGGTGGAGGGGTTGGGGTTTGCTCTGTCAGAGCGGAGTCTGAACAGGGACCCAGGGGAATCTGACGCCCCTCACCACCCCCCCCCCTCTTCCTCCCCCCCCTCCGCCTTTCTTTAAAAGGAATGTGGTCACTTTAAACGAAGTCATGTTTTCCAGATTCTGGAGTTAACTCCGTGTAATCTGCAAAGCGGGGGAGGAGGAGGGAAAAATGGAAAATTACTTGCAGAATCCAGTTCACTCCCACACTCCAAACTAATGGCACAGTTAGCTTAAGTTCATTTTTAGAAGTTTGCAGTCATTGAACTCCCGATGACAGCGGTTCTGATGCAGTAACAATTCACACTTACCTGCACTACCATAAGTTATTAATGAAAGAATAAATTGTAATATTAGAACAGAATCCCAAAATCTCTTCCTCCTCCACCGACTCCGACTGTCCATCCTGAAAACTCCTGCAACTAGCTGCTTTACAAAATAAAGTTACACAATTTGGGAATCAGCAAATTCAATGATGGGGCGAAAATCTATGAAGCCATAAGGAGTTTCCTTTCTTTCTGGTATCTCAGCCCCAGGTCTCGCCGCCTCTCCCGGCCTCAGCAATGTGTCCTTCCCGACTGACAGAAACCCTGATCCTCCTGCAGCTGAACAATTCTGCAAAAAAAAAGCAAGAGATCTGGTGATTTGGGAGTTCCCCCCCTCCCCTCTCACTCACTCACTGCCCACTCAAACTCAGTGGTCTGACACCGCCCAGAACAACCCCGACACTTATTGGGCACAGAGAATAGGGGGAGGCTTTAGACACAGATAGGGAACAGACTGCAGCAATTTCTAACTTTGTTTTATTTCTCTTAACCAACCAGAGTCTTGGCGGTAACTTTAAACTGCAATACATTACCAAATGAATACATCCCAAACACAGGACCTGAGGGACTGCTGAGCTGTCAGAGGGCCAGTGCTGAGGGAGTGCTGCACTGTCAGAGGGTCAGTGCTGAGGGAGTGCTGCACTGTCAGAGGGTCAGTAATGAGGGAGTGCTGCACTGTCGGAGGGTCAGTACAGAGGGAGTGCCGCACTGTCACAGGGCCAGTACTGAGGGAGTGCTGCACTGTCACAGGGCCAGTACTGAGGGAGTGCTGCACTGTCGGTGGGAGAGTACAGAGGGAGTGCTGCACTGTTAGTGGGACAGTACAGAGGGAGTGCTGCACTGTCACAGGGCCAGTACTGAGGGAGTGCTGCACTGTCACAGGGTCAGTACTGAGGGAGTGCTGCACTGTCAGAGGGTCAGTGATGATGAAGTGCTGCACAGTCGGTGGGACACTACAGAGGGAGTGATGCACTGTCAGAGGGTCAGTGCTGAGGGAGTACTGCACAGTTGGTAGGACAGTACAGAGGGAGTGGTGCACTGTCGGTGGGACAGTACAGAGGAAGTGCTGCACTGTCAGTGGGACAGTACAGAGGGAGTGCCGCACTGTCACAGGGCCAGTACTGAGGGAGTGCCGCACTGTCAGAGGGTCAGTACTGAGGGAGTGCTGCACTGTCGGTGGGACAGTACAGAGGGAGTGCCGCACTGTCGGTGGGACAGTACAGAGGGAGTGCTGCACTGTCGGTGGGACAGTACAGAGGAGTGCTGCACTGTCGGTGGGACAGTACAGAGGGAGTGCCGCACTGTTGGTGGGACAGTACAGAGGGAGTACCGCACTGTCACAGGGCCAGTACTGAGGGAGTGCCGCACTGTCACAGGGCCAGTACTGAGGGAGTGCTGCACTGTCACAGGGCCAGTACTGAGGGAGTGCTGCACTGTCACAGGGTCAGTACTGAGGGAGTGCCGCACTGTCACAGGGTCAGTACTGAGGGAGTGCCACGCTGTCACAGGGTCAGTCTTTCAGGTTAGATATTAAACCATAGCCCTCGCTGTTCTGTCCGGTGGACGTAAAAGATCCCACAACCACTATTTCATAGAAGAGCAAGGGGGGAGTTCTCCCTATTGTCCTGAGGCCAATATTTATCCCTCAATTTAACTATTGCCCCCTGACATTCAATGGCATTACCATCACTGATTCCTGCTCCATCAACATTCTGGGGTTACCATTGACCAGAAACTATACTGGACTAGCCATATAAATACTGTGGCTACAAGAGCAGGTCAGAGGCCGGGAATCCTGCGGCAAGTAACTCACCCCCTGACTCCCCAAAGCCTGTTCACCATCTACAAGGCACAAGTCAGGAGTGTGATGGAATACTCCCCACTTGCCTGGATCAATGTAGCTCTCACAACACTCAAGAAGCTTGACACCATCCAGGACAAAGCAGCCCGCTTGATTAGCACCCCATCCATAAACATTCACTCCCTCCACCACTGACGCACAGTAGCAGCAATGTGTACCATCTACAAGATGTACTGCAGGAATTCACTAAGACTCCTTCGACAGCAGCTTCCAAACCCACGACCGCTGCCATGTAGAAGGACAAGGGCAGCAAACACATGGGAACACCACCACCTGGAAGTTCCCCTCCAAGCCACTCACCATCCTGACTTGGAAATATATCACCGTTTCTTCACTGTCACTGGGTCAAAATCCTGGAACTCCCTCCCTAACAGCACTGTGGGTGTACCTACACCACATGGACTGCAGCGGTTCAAGAAAGCAGCTCACCACCACCTTCTCAAGGGCAACTAGGGATGGGCAATAAATGCTGGCCCAGCCAGCGGCGCCCACATTCTGTGAACAAATAAAACACATCAGTCTTGCACCCCACATTGCAGACTGCAGCTCTCCTCCATTTGGCCCACAGTCGCCAGCTGCCAACATTCCAGTCAGTTACTCTATTTACTTACAGTCAATGAGGGCCCACAGTTCCTGAGGGAAGTGGCTCTGAAGTGGAGGAGCCCCACCTTTGGAACCCCCCGTCCGCCCAGAGCAGGCAGGCACACAGGACGTCAGAACAAACACAATGTACTGGTAAGATCAGAAACAGAAAATGCTGGAAATCCTCTACCAGCTCCAGCATGATGCCACCACCAAACGCATCTTCCCCTGTCTGCATTCCATAGGGACCATTCCCTCCGGGACAACCTGGTCCACCCCTCCATCACCCCCAACACTACATCCCCTTCCCACAGCACCTTCCCATGCAATCGCAGAAAGTGCAACACCCTGCCCCTTTACCTCCTCCCTCCAAGGCCCCAAACACTCCTTTCAGGTGAAGCAGCATTTCGCTTGCACTTCCTTCAATTTAGTCTACTGCATTCGCTGCGCCCAATGCAGTTTCCTCTACATTGGAGAGACCAAACACAGACTGGGTGACCGCTTTGCGGAACACATTCGATCTGTCCGCAAGCATGACCCAGACCTCCCTGTCATTTGCCATTTCAACACACCACCCTGCTCTCATGCCCACATGTCCGTCCTTGGCCTGCTGCAATGTCCCAGTGAAGCTCAACGCAAACTGGAGGAACAGCACCTCATCTTCCGATTAGGCACTTTGCAGCCTTCCGGACTTAACATTGAGTTCAACAACTTCAGACCATTAACTCTCTCCTCCATCCTCACCCTTTTTTTAATCCGCTTTTTCTTAGATTAATTTTTATTTTTTATCCACTTATTTTTATTTTTATTCATTTGTCCATGGTTTTATCCCCTTTTCTTATCCCCCGTCTATCCCATTTTCTATCCTTTTGTCCTCAACTATCCCACCCCACACCCAAAGGAGCCATCTGTTACTTGTTCATGTTTTGTTCAGAGTGTTGATCCTTGTCCTGCTATTATCACTTTCTGCTTTCTTACCTTTATGCCACTATCAGCATCTCCTTCAGCCTTTACCACTACCATTAACACTCCCTTTGTCCTTTAGTCCATGACATCATTGTCAATCCCTGCTTTGTGCCCACCTATCGCTGGCCTTCTATCCAGCTTCACGTGCCCCATCCCCTTAAACAGTATAAATTTCATCACATTTCCACTTCTCTTCAGCTCTGAAGAAGAGTCAAACGGACTCAAAATGTTTCTCTCTCCACAGATGCTGTTAGACCTGCTGAGTTTTTCCAGCATTTTCTGTTTTTGTTTCAGATTTCCAGCATCCGCAGCATTTGGCTTTTATATTATGTTGTTTTAGTAAGGCCAGCAGGTTATTGGCATAGCTGCTCAACACTGGCGAGGGTGAAGGATGATGATGAGGAACGGAAAAGTTCAATAATTGGAAAAAGAGTAGCAGCAATTTTCACATCAAAATATTTCCTGAGCTGTTATGGGAAACAAAGAAAATCAATTCCTGCAACAGAGTTTGGTTCAAAGGACATGGGGTTAGATACAGAGTAAAGTTCCCTCTACACTATCCCCATCAAACACTCCCAGGACAGGTACAGCACGGGGTTAGATACAGAGTAAAGTTCCCTCTACACTATCCCCATCAAACACTTCCAGGACAGGTACAGCACGGGATTAGATACAGAGTAAAGCTCCCTCTACACTGTCCCCATCAAACACTCCCAGGACAGGTACAGCACAGGGTTAGATACAGAGTAAAGTTCCCTCTACACTATCCCCATCAAACACTCCCAGGACAGGTACAGCACGGGGTTAGATACAGAGCAAAGCTCCCTCTACACTGTCCCCATCAAACACTCCCAGGGCAGGTACAGCACGGGGTTAGATACAGGGTAAAGCTCCCTCTACACTGTCCCCATCAAACACTCCCAGGACAGGTACAGCACGGGATTAGATACAGAATAAAGCTCCCTCTACACTGTCCCCATCAAACACTCCCAGGACAGGTACAGCACAGGGTTAGATACAGAGTAAAGCTCCCTCTACACTGTCCCCCTCAAACACTCCCAGGACAGGTACAGCACAGGGTTAGATACAGAGTAAAACTCTCTCCAGCAGTTTTGTTCAGCAAACACTGGTGGATTGAGTGAGGCTGCTCCACTTTGAAGATTCATTTCTTCCTGTGGTTTTCAGTGAAGAACCTCTCCCAGTTTCTCCCTGTTTAAGATGAATTTTAGCTTCAGTAATTTCCAGTTGTGGTGGAGCTGGTTTAGCCCAGACTGCCTTAGTAAGCTGTGATTCATTCCGTGGGGTAAATATAACTTCAAATCAAGGGAATGTCAAATTTGATGGATCTGCAATGGCCGGGTTATGTAACGGGTTGGGTATGTAACGGCTGGGGTATGTAACGGGTTGGGTATGTAACGACTGGGGTATGTAATGGCGGTATGTAATGGGCAGGGTATATAAAGGGCCGGGTATATAACAGGTGTGTGTACAATGGACATGTGTGTAACAGTCGGCTGTGTAACAGGCGGGTGTGTAACAGGCGGGTGTGTAACAGTTGGCTGTGTAACAAGCAGGGGTGTAACAGTTGGATGTCTAACAGGCAGTTGTACAATGAGCAGTTGTGTAACAGGCAAATGCGTAATGGGAAGGTGTGTGACAAGCCAGTGTATAATGGGCAGGTGTGCACTGGGCAGGTGTGTAATGGGCAGGTGTGTAACGGGCAGATGTGTAATGGGTGGGTGTATAACAGACGGGCTTATTATTGTCGGGTGCTTAGTGAGTGGTGTAGAATGGCTGAGCTTGTAATGGGGAGGTGTATAACAGACGTGTGTATAATGAGCAAGTTTGTAATGGGAGTGTGAGTATTAGATGGTTGTGTAACAGACAGGTATTTTACAGGCGGCTGTAAAATAGGCGGGTTCGTAATGGGCGGGTGTGTAATGGACTTAAAAGCAAAAATCTAGAAGGCAGTGGGGAAAGAGCAAGGGGAGCACTGAATAATTGTACAGCTCCTTCAAAGAGCTGGTACAGAACGATGGACCGAATGGCATGCTTCATACTATTCTATAATTCTGTGTGGGAGAACCACGCCTGACACCCCACCCCCGACACCCCCTGACACCCCAGCCCCGACACCCCCTGACTCCCCACCCCCGACACCCCCTGACTCCCCACCCCCGACACCCCCTGACTCCCCACCCCCGACACCCCCTGACTCCCCACCCCCGACACCCCCTGACACCTCACCCCCGACACCCCCTGACTCCCCACCCCTGACACCCCCGACACCCCACCCCCGACACCCCCGACATCCCCGACACCCCACCCCCCCACCCCTTGACACCCCATCCCCTGATACCCCAACCCCTGACACCCCACCCCCCGACACCCCCACCCCCTGACACCCCCTGACACCCCCACCCCCCCACCCCCTGACACCCCACCCCCCAACACCCCACCCCCCACCCCCTGACACCCCCTGACTCCCCACCCCCAACACCCCCGACACCCCCTGACACCCCATCCCTTGATACCCCACCCTCCGACACCCCACCCTCACCCACCCCCTGACACCCCACCCCCTGACCCTCCAGCCAGTGACACCATCTGCCAACTAAAGCCACATTGAAATTTATCTCATTCGAGATGCTGCAACATCTGTAATAAAGGCATTCCAGGCATCTGGCAGAAGCTGGGAAAAGCCACAGCTGGAGTTTTACACACACGCACATTCCTGTAGTGTCTGCAGAGTAATCAGAGTTCACCAAGAGCCGGTCTGCAGTGAATGAGGAATTCCACACACATCCCACACAGGATCCTCTTGACCCTCTCCTCCTCTACCCCTCCTCCATTCCCCTTTGCCCTTCATTTTCTCCCTCTCCCATTCTCTCTCTCTCGATCTCTCTTCTGCTCTCCCTCTCTCACCTTCTCCATCCCACTCTCCCCCCTCTCCCCAATCTCTCCCTCTCCCATTCTCTCTCTCTCTCTTGCTCTCACTCCCTTTCACTCTCACTCTCTTCCCCTCTCTCTGCCTCTCCCTCTCCCCCTCTCCCTCTCCCCATCTCCATCTCTCCCTCTCTCCCCCTCTCTCCTCCTCTGTCTCTCACCCTCTCTCCCACGCTTCCCCCCTCTCCTCTCTCCATCTCCCTCTGTCCCTCTTTTCCTCTCTGCCTCTCGCTCCCTCGGTCCCTGTCTCCCCCCTGCCTTCCTTTCTCTCCCTCTATGTCTCTCTCCATCTCCCCATCTCCTTCTCTCTCCCCCTCTTTACCCCACTCCCTCCCCATCTCTCCTCCTCTCTCTTGTTCTCTCCCTCTCCCTCCATCTCTCCCTCTCTTTCCCCTCCCTCTCTCTCTCCCCCAGACATTTCAGATGGTTTGTTCCTGCAGGGAGTTTTCTGTCTTTGTTCAAAATCAAGTTGATTAGGAATAAAATAACTTTTATTCCAGTCAGTGTCAGTGAGGTTTGACCAACATGTCCCTGCCATCACTGACACAGCAACTCAGCCCACCTGGTGCCACCTGACTGAAGCAGACGGTTCTGAGGGGGTTTGACAGGGTGGAGGCTGAGAGAATGGGTCGGGGAATCTAAAACACGGGGGCTCAGTCTCAGGGTAAGGGGGCCGATCACTTAGGGCTGAGATGAGGAGAAATTACTTCACTCAAAGGGTAGTGAATCGTTGGAGTTCTCTACCCGAGAGGGTTGTGGATGCTCCATCGGTGAACACATTTCAGGCTGGGATAGACAGAGTTTTGCACTCAGGGAATTAAGGGACATGGGAAGCGGGCGGGGAAACGAAGTTGAAGTCAAAGATCAGCCATGATCATGTTAAACGGCAGGCAGGCTCGATGGGCTGAATGGCCTACTGCTGCTCCTATTTCTTATGAATTATTAGGGGACACCAGCCCCTCCTCCCCCGGATGGTCCAGTGCACATTCCCCAGACTCTGTCCATCGGGGCCTTTACACATTGACATATTTCAGACTGAGGCTATGAACCTCTAATTAATCCAGTTGAAGGCCAGTTTAAAGCTCAGAATATGATTTTTGCTCTCGTTGCACTGGGGGACACAAATTAATCTCTGCAACCCCTCAGCAGCCACCCCAGTGTCACTCAGCACCTTCAGGAGAGGAGGGGGACCTGTATCCCAGTGAGAGTCAGCGCCTTCAGGAGAGGAGGGGGACCCCGTACCCCAGTGAGAGTCAGCACCTTCAGGAGAGGAGGGGGACCCTGTACCCCAGTGAGAGTCAGTACCTTCAGGAGAGTGGGGTACAAAGCTGACAGTGACAAAGGAAGATGGTACCTATTCTGTGAGCGAATGGAATCTGTCTGAGCTGATCTGAGGTCAGGGTTAGTTGAACACTGATGTAAATAACCATCTGTTTCTCTAGAGGGTGCCATTGTCATACTTCAAAGTCTCAGTTCCAGGAAGTGGTGACACACGTGATCATCCAGCCTGTGAGCTGGGTACAGGAACGTTGGCTTCACAGGATCAGAGTGTGCAAGGGGTTTCAGACCAGGAACAATTACTCATCTTTCTTCCTGCCAAACTGCTCCTGAACAATGATCAAGGCCAAACTTTCCACTGCCAGGTGGCTGCGAGGCCAGAGTGAGGTCGGGGTGAAGGCGGAGTGAGGCCAAGTGAGGTTGGAGTTAGAGCGGAATGATGCTGGTGTGGGGTTGGAGTGAGGCTGGAGTGAGTGCGAAGTGAGGGTGGAGTGAGGCTGGTGTGGGGTTGGAGGGAGGGTGGAGTGAGGTCGGAGTGAGGCCGGAGTGAGGGCAGAGTGAGGGCAGAGTGAGGCCAGAGTGAGGTCAGAGTGAGGCTGGAGTGAGGCTGGTGTGGGGTTGGAGGGAGGGTGGAGTGAGGTCGGAGTGAGGCCAGATTGAGACCGGAGTGAGGTCGGAGTGAGGCTGGAGTGGGTTTGGAGGGAGGGTGGAGTGAGGCTGGAGTGAGGGCAGAGTGGGTTTGGAGGGAGGGTGGAGTGAGGTCGGAGTGAGGCTGGAGTGATGGCGGAGTGGGTTTCGAGGGAGGGTGGAGTGAGGTCAGAGTGAGGCCGGAGTGAGGGCAGAGTGAGGTCAGAGTGAGGCTGGACTGAGGGCAGAGTGGGTTTGGAGGGAGGGTGGAGTGAGGTCAGAGTGAGGCCGGAGTGAGGGCAGAGTGGGTTTGGAGGGAGGGTGGAGTGAGGTCAGAGTGAGGCCGGAGTGAGGGCAGAGTAGGTTTGGAGGGAGGGTGGAATGAGGTCAGAGTGAGGCCGGAGTGAGACCGGAGTGAGGTCGGAGTGAGGCTGGAGTGAGGCTGGTGTGAGGTCGGAGTGTGGTTGGAGTGACGGCAAAGTGAGGTTAGAGTGAGGTCAGAGTGGGTTTGGAGGGAGGGTTGAGTGAGGTTGGAGTGAGGATGGAGTGGGTTTGGAGGGAGGGTGGAATGAGGTCGGAGTGAGGCCGGATTGAGGGCAGAGTGAGGTCGGAGTGGGTTTGGAGGGAGGTCAGAGTGAGGCCGGTGTGAGGGCAGAGTGGGTTTGGAGGGAGGGTGGAATGAGGTCAGAGTGAGGCCGGAGTGAGACCTGAGTGAGACCTGAGTGAGGTTGGAGTGAGGCTGGAGTGAGGCCGGAGTGAGGGCAGAGTGAGGCCAGAGTGAGGCTGGTGTGAGGTCGGAGTGTGGTCGGAGTGAGGCTGGTGTGAGGTCGGAGTTTGGTCGGAGTGAGGCCAGAGTGAGGCTGGTGTGAGGTCGGAGTGTGGTTGGAGTGACGGCGAAGTGAGGTTAGAGTGAGGTCAGAGTGGATTTGGAGGGAGGGTGGAGTGAGGTCGGAGTGAGGCCAGAGTGAGGCCAGAATGAGGCCAGAGTGAGGCCACAGTGAGGACAGAGTGAGGACAGAGTGAGGCTGGAGTGAGGCTGGAGTGAGGCTGGAGTGGGTTTGGAGGGAGGGTGGAGTGAGGCTGGAGTGAGGGTGGAGTGAGGTCGGAGTGAGGCCGGAGTGAGGGCAGAGTGTGGTCGGAGTGAGGCCGGAGTGAGGCTGGAGTGGTTTTGGAGGGAGGCCGGAGTGAGGGTGGAGTGAGGTCGGAGTGAGGCCGGAGTGAGGGCAGAGTGTGGTCGGAGTGAGGCCGGAATGAGGCTGGAGTGGGTTTGGAGGGAGGCCGGAGTGAGGGTGGAGTGAGTCCATGGACAGGAAGTGGTTCTGATTGTTTGTTTAGTTTCTGGGTCAGCTCGGAAGGGCAGGACCCCCTCGTGGGAACCTCTCCAAACCCCTCACCCCAGAAACAAACCTTGTTTGGTTGCATTACCTCCATTTCCCTCCCCCAACTCTTCACATTCCTTAACCTTGGCACCATTTCCCTTGAGCTCTAATTTTCCTCCAATCCCACTCTCGCCCCTAATTCACTTCCTCCCAGGTTCGTGTGTCACAGGCTAATGGGGCCTTGCAGGTGAATCACAATCCGACTCTTGGCTGCAATAAGCCCTCAGGGAGCTTGGGAACCAGCGAGATCAGGAATTCCTCTGATTGAATGAGGGATCAAATGCATTTTAAATTGACCCACCCCCACCACCCCCAACCACTGTGGGGTTACACTGAGACCGGGGGAAGGGTGAGAGACCCCTTCCTGTGGGGTTACATTCAGATTATTCCATGAGACGTACTAACTCCTGTGAGCTCATTCCCCTGATGTTTCCCCAACTCACCCCCACCTCACTCCTAACTCACTCCCAGCTCAATCCCAGCTCAATCCCAACTCCCTCACAACTTCATCCAGCTCACTCCTAACTGAATCACAACTCAATC
This sequence comes from Cetorhinus maximus, assembly GCF_964194155.1. Classification (NCBI taxonomy): domain Eukaryota; kingdom Metazoa; phylum Chordata; class Chondrichthyes; order Lamniformes; family Cetorhinidae; genus Cetorhinus; species Cetorhinus maximus. The sequence goes on from NC_135888.1 coordinate 25,364,131, forward strand.
GCAGCTCACACTTGGGTAACTTCATGTGCTGTTCAACCACACCCTCACCTGCCCCTCCTCCCCCACATCACCCCACCCATGCCCCCCACCTCCTCCACACCCCCAACCCCCCTCCTACCTCACATCACCCCACCCACGCACCCCACTTCCTCCACACCCCCACCCCTCTCCTCCCCTCCTCCCCCACATCGCCCCACCCATGCCCCCCACCTCCTCCACACCCCCTCCTCCCCCACATCAACCCACGACCCCGCACGCCCCCCCCCACCCCAGCCTCACTCTTGGTGAACTCTAGGTTTCCAGCTCAGTCAAGAAACAAATTAAAAGCTAATGGGTTTGAAAATCACTGGAACTTCACCAATCAGATAAATATGCACAGCTCATCTTGTTTCCTGTTTAAACACAAACTCATTACATACACAAATGGTCACAATTGATAAAAATTGGTGAATTTTAAGTAGCAGATTTTGGAGAGACAGTCAGATGGAGGGTAGGAGGGAGGGAAGAAAGGAGGGAAAGAGAGAAATAGAGAAAGACAGAGAAAGAAAGTGTGACAAATAGAGAGAGAGAGAGAGAGAACGAAAGGGAGAGTGAATGATAGAGGCAGAGGGAGGCTGAGTGATAATGAGTGAGTGAGACAGGCAGAGTGAAAGACAGAAAGACAGAGACAGAGAGAGACAGTTGAGATACAGAAAGGGTCAGAGGTCAGATCACATTTAATTCAGGATATTTCTTTTGAATTTAGTGAACACATTATAATCAGTTTAACTAATCCCTGTCCTCCAACTGCTTCCATGCTCTCGAAGCCTGGAATGTTCTTTGAGAGGAGAAGGGAAGTGAACGTTATTCCATGAAAAAGAGCTTTCCCTGTTCTTTCCTTGGATGGTCGAAAATTGACAAATTAGTCCCAGGTCATTAATGAAGGATTTCCAGTGTATTAAAGAGTCCCAGCCTGTGTTCAGACTCTGTGCTCGGTGCCAAGGTAAGGGCGCCTACGCTGAGTGAAAGGATACATTTTCTCAATTTGTTTATAAACATTTTCCCATTGCCCAACAGCAGAGTGGAGGCTTTCAGTTTGTTTATAACCCGGCAGCAAATCCCTCTTTGCTTTCCCACTAACTTCACAAGTTATTAGCTCAGTGACAAACTGTGTGCACACTGTCCCCATCAAACACACCCAAGGAAGGTACAGCACGGGGTTAGATACAGAGTAAAGCTCCCTATACACTGTCCCCATCAAACACTCCCAGGACAGGTACAGCACGGGGTTAGATACAGAGTAAAGCTCCCCCTACACTGTCCCCATCAAACACTTCCAGGACAGGTACAGCACGGGGTTAGATACAGAGTAAAGCTCCCTCTACACTGATCCCATCAAACACTCCCAGGACAGGTACAGCACGGGGTTAGATACAGAGTAAAGCTCCCCCTACACTGTCCCCATCAAACACTCCCAGGACAGGTACAGCACGGGGTTAGATACAGAGTAAAGCTCCCTCTACACTGATCCCATCATACAATCGCAGGGCTGGTACAGTTTCGATTGAAGTTGATCATTTCCATTGGTGGGAGGTCTAGGATGAGGGGCTAAAGAAACAAGATTAAATATGAGGTTTAGAGGCATGTGCATGTAGCAATCTGCTATGTAATTTACCTTTAAGACAAGTGGTGTAATGCAAGGTCACCTGATCTTAACATCCAATAGCTGAATAGCGCGGGCTACCTCTATGTGAGAGAGTCTTGATTAGTCACTGAAGAGTGAAGACGGAGTTTTATGTTGTGAGCAGAATTTAGTTTGTAAGTAACCAGCATGTGTTTATTCTGACAATGACCTCCTGATGTTGTCTGGCACTGCACTGACTCGGTCACCCCAGAACAAGTCTTCAACCCAGAACCTTCAGCTCCAACAAACCAAGGGCACTGGATCTAACAGTGCAGGAGAAGCTTCTTTACACTGAGAGAGTTGTTTGACTGTGGAAACCACTGCCAGGCTCAGTGTTTGGAATAGAAACTGTCCATGTTCAGAAATTGATCAGAGAAGACGGTATGGGAAACGGGAGCAGAACATATAAATATGATGAGAACTATTTGCTGGTGCATCACTAAACACCGACATGACCTGTTCCAGTGTTTTAACCTTTGTGTAATTGTATTCGAATGACAACCTAATTAATGTGCTGGAACTGTTTGTATTGGTGAACAGGATCTGATCCAATGTTAAGGGTCCAACTCTGTTGGGTCTGTCCTTGAAGTAGGAGGTAAAATTTTTACCAGCCCCAGCATGTTGGCTGGGAGGTGACGGAGGTGCTAGTAAAATGCTGGGGGGCACTCTGGAGCTTTGTGGTCTCTGCCTGTCTCAGTGCAAACACCTTTCCTGGTGGCAGTGCAGAGCCCTAGATTCAGAGAGTCCTGCAGTCATAATGTGAGCTGCCCCAACTGCTGGCAGGTGTGACCTGGGGAGTGCTTTACTCCCTGACAGCTGAGTCCCGACTTACACACGCGGTAAAATTCAGGAGAACGGGATTCAAGTCTCACCAGGAACAAATCGGGGAATTGGTTTCAAAAGCTCTGCTGGGGAGATATGAGTGAAAGCTGTTGGATTGTTATAAAATCCCAACTGGATCACTGTCCTTCAGTGAACGGTCACTGCTGTCCTTACCCAATCCGGACCCCCATGGGCTGGAGTTTACAGTCCCCTGCCAGGCATGTTTTCGGCAGGGGGGGTACTGTAGACTGTGAATTATGATGGGTGGCAAGCCTACCCCCAACCCGTTCTCCAGAAATAGGTCAGTGGGCAGCTGCCAAAATCAGAGACCTACCCGCCTATTTAAAAAGAAATAATTAAAGGGCAATCGAGCTTGTTAGTGATCCAATTGACCCGAATATTACACTGCCCACACCATAATACTGCTGGCGTGGACAGATGGACAGGAGTGGGAAGGCTATTCCTAGTTAAAAGGCAGGGAGGAAGAGGGGTACATTCCTTGGGGGGGGTGCCCTATGCGTATTGTGGGTACCCCACCCTGTCCCCAAGATGTTATTTTCCCCTCTTTGTCAATTTCCCCCCGGCTACCAAAACCCGCCCTCACCTTCCCATCTCCCTCTCTAAGCTCCCCGAAACTCCAGATCTACCTCTCTCCAGGGGACATGTCCTCTTCATCCCGGAGCTCCTTGCAGTCCCAGCAGCACCCACTACTGAGGTCGGGCACTATTGTGCCCGCCAGAGCTGGCGGCCAATCAGATTGAACAGCAGCTCTTGAGGGCGGGACTTCCTCCAACTGGGGGCCAGGAGTCTGACCCTCACTTTGTTAAGTGTGTCCAGAAAGTGTTATTATGGCTGCTGGTTGGCCTTGTTTAACATTGATTTGTTTGGGACTGATATTTCTCCTGGGGGCGGGTGCATACCCCTGTAAAATTCAGCCCCATACTACACGCATGACATTTACTGCCCTCGGGGTAACTAGGGATGGGCAATGAATTCTTTTCCAGTGTCACCGACATTCTGAGAATAAAGGAAACAATGCCATCTGTTGAGTGTAAAAATCAGGAGTGCAGGATTTGGGGTGCTCTGTGTATCTGTTTAGTGAATAGCCTTGTCTCCTCAGTAATTAATTCAGGGTTTGTTCAGCACAGAGTTAAAAACCAGATGTAGTTCCAACAGATTTGAAATGTGCTTTGAAACTCGATGAAAAGAAGTTAAATGGCGAGTTGGACAAATCAGAGAATTAGTGAGTTCCTCGAATGACTCATTCCCAGTAACCCAGTCTATCATTAACAATCGCTCCATCCGCTCCACCCTCACTAGAAGGCTCTCAGTTCTAACACTCTTAGGAACATAAGAGCAGGAAAAGGCCATTCAGCAACTGCAGCTTCAATTAGATCACGGCTAATTTGTTTCTCAACTCCACTTACCTGCCTCGGTTCTGAATCCCTAAATACCCTAACCCAACAAAAATCAGCCATTCACAGCTTTCAAAATTTTCAGTTGATCCCGAGCTTCAACAGCTTTTTATCCTGTGTATGATATAGTCATTGTCGGCTGTCCCTGGATTCGAGAATGGCGTCTACGCAGGGCTGTGAGTTCCTGCCTGTGACTCAACAGGCCAATTCTTGACCCACGGATCTCTGAACACATGGGGCAGGATGTCACATGAGGCAGTGGGACCCAGAGTGCAGGATTTTCTTATTTTTCTTTCCCTCCCTGCCCCACTCTGCCTCATCATTGAGACGTTTGGACTCAAAGCGAGAAGCAGCTCGATGGACAAGTTGTCGCCATTTTGAATGATTGTTAGCGAGCTCCTCCCAGTCATTAGTGTCAATGCTGCCACGTTTCGAGGAGAGTTTGAGTGTTGTCGAAGTGTTTCCTTTGTCCTCCCCCGGAACACTGGCCGTTTGAGAGTTGAGAAAACAGGAGTGGCAGAGAGACGCTTTTCAACCATCAAGACACAGCGTCCAGTCCATGGAAGCTGCTTCTGCAGGAGTTTTGCCCGAATGCTTATGGAGCCGGCTTCAAGAAGGACACTAGTGTGTGTTCAACGGTCCTCCGAATCCAGAGGATGTGGTGGAGGCACTGCCGATGGAATTTCTCTAGTGCTCTAATGTGTCGCTGATACACAGTCCCGGTCTCACTGCAGTACAGGAGTGTGGTGACAACAACAAATCTGATGCAGATGGGACAATCGAGACTGCCTCATCCTCAACCTGTAGATCATGTATGTCTGAGGCAGTGAATTTTTGAGTTTTGGCATGGAGGCGGCTGAGGTTAGAGAGTTTTCCATCTGGGTGGTATTTAATACACCCCCCAGGGGGCAGTTGGTCTTTGATGAGGTGAATAGTCACTGTCAGGTAGATTGTAAAAAGTCTGGGGGCTATCACACAGCCTTGCTTGACCCGAGTCCTGTTTTTGAATGCGTCTGTTACAGATCTCTCGTTCAAGACAGCTGCAATCATATCACCATGAAGCAGTAACATACAAGACTACATGATGTAGTAAAACACAGCATTTACAACATAGAACTACATTCGGCCCATCTGATCCAGTCTACCTGCTCAACACGAGCCTCTTCCCACCCACTCTTCATCGAGCCCCATAAAAGTATTCCCTCTCCCTCATGTGTTTATCCAGCTTCCCCTTAAATGTAGACAGAGAATGCTGGAAAAACTCAGCAGGTCTGGCAGCATCTGTGGAGAGAGAAACAGAGTTTATGTTTCGAGTCCGTGTGACTCTTCTTCAGAGCTGAAGAGAAGTGGAAATGTGATGAAATTTATACTGTTTAAGGGGGGATGGGGCAGGTGAAGCTGCATAGAAGGCCAGCGATAGGTGGGGACAAAGGAGGGATTGACAAAGATGTCATGAACTAAAGGACAAAGGGAGTGTTAATGGTAGTGGTAAAGGCTAAAGGAGGTGCTGATAGTGGCGTAAAGGTAAGAAAGCAGAATGTGATAATAGCAGGACAAGGGCCAGCCCTCTGAACAAAACAACATGAACAAGTAACAATTGGCCCTTGTGGGGATGAGGTGGGGGTAGGGGGCGGAGGTGGGAAAAGGATGGAAAATGAGATAAAAGGGGGATAAAAAAGGGGATAAAACCATGAATAAAATAAAAATAAATAAAAATAAAAATAAATGGATAAAAAATAAAAATGAATGTGGAAAAAAGGGGAAAAAAGGTCTGTGCGCAAACATGACCCAGACCTCCCTGTCACTTACCATTTCAACACTCCACCCTGCTGTCATGCCCACATGTCCGTCCTTGGCCTGCTGCATTGTTCCAGTGAAGCCCAACGCAAACTGGAAGAACAGCACCTCATCTTCCGATTAGGCACTTTACAGCCTTCCGGACTTAACATTGAGTTCAACAACTTCAGACCATGAACTCTCTCCTCCGTCCCCACCACTTTTCTTAATCCCTCTTTTTCCACATTCATTTTTATTTTTATCCACTTATTTTTATTTATTTATTTCTTATTCATTTATTCATTGTTTTATCCCCCTTCTATCCCATTTTCCACCCTATTTTCCCCACCACCACCCCCACAAGGGCCATCTGTTACTTGTTCATGTTGTTTTGTTCAGAGTGCTGAACCTTGTCCTGCTATTATCACATTCTGCTTTCTTACCTTTACACCACTATCAGCACCTCCTTCAGCCTTTACCACTACCATTAACAATCCCTTTGTCCTTTAGTTCAATGTCATCATTGTCAACCTCTCCTTTGTCCCCACCCATTCCTGACCTTCTACCTTGTTCCACCTGCTTCACCCTCTATTCAATAATATAAAATACATCGCGTTTCTGCTTCTCTTCAGCTCTGAAGAAGAGTCTTACGGACTTGAAACGTTAACTCTGTTTTTCTCTCCACAGATGCTGTCAGACCTGCTGAGTTTTTCCAGCATTTTCTGTTTTTGTTTCAGATTTCCAGCATCTGCAGTATTTTTCTTTTATTCCCCTTAAATGTATCGACACTAATCACCTCAACCACCCCCTGTGGTAGCAAGTTCCACATTCTCACCACTCTGAGTAAAGAAATTCCTCCTGAATTTCCGATTGGATTTATTAGGGACTCTCTTATATTGATGGTCCCAGTTCTGGTCTCACCCACAAGTTACAACATCTTCTCTATGTCTATCCCATCAAACGGCTTCATGGTTTTAAAGGCTGCCCTCAGTATTCTCTGTTCTAGGCTTCTTTCTCCTCTCCACATAACTGAACTCCCTCATCCCTGAGGAACCATTTCAAGAAATGTCCTTTGCCTCCCCAAAGCCTTGATATTTTTCCTAAAGTGTGCTCCCCAGAATCGATCGCAATTCTCCAGCTGTGGCCTAACCAGTGTTTCGAAAGTTTTAGCACCGCCAGCCTGCTCTTGTACTCTGTGCCTCTAATTATCAAGTCAAGTATCCTGGAATGTTTGTGATTCCCATCCAGACCTCATTAGTGTGCTGACATTGAAATTGAGGTCAGTGCTCCACTGGGGGAATTAATTGGAGATTGAACATTAATTAATTATCGAAAGCAATTAACTGGCTTTGAGAAGAGGGAGTTTGAGATTTCCACCACCTTCCCAATAACATCCGAAAACGGCCTGGCTCAAATTTAAGATTCTACCCCCTTGTTCTGGACTACACCCCCCACCTACCCATCCCCCTAACCGGAGGAAATATTTTCTCTCCATTTATCCTGTCAAATCCTTTAATCATCTTAAACACCTCATTAGTTCACCCCTTAATCTTCTATACTCGAGGGAATACAAGCCTAGTCTGTGCAACCTGTCTTCGGAATTTAACCCTTTTGACCCCAGTATCATTCTGGTGAATCTGAACTGCACCTCCTTCCAAGGCCTATCTATTCTTCCTGGGGTGCGGTACTCAGAACTAAACTCAATTACTCTAGATAGGGTCTGACAAGATCTTTATATAAACTGTACCTTCACTTCCTCTCTTTTGTAGCTTCAGCTCCCTTGAGTAAAGGCCAACATTTCTTTATTCCTTGATAGAGTGTCAGAGAGGGTTGATGAGGGTAGTGTGGTGATGTTTGGTATATGGACTTTCAAAGGTGCTTGATAAAGCATCACATAATCAACCTGAAGCTCATGGCGTGAAAGGGGCAGTGGGAGATATCAGATTGGGGTAAGCTCAGAGCAGTGTTGAAAGGTTACCAGTCAAGACTGAATGGTGGTTACAGTTCATTAGGGGTCAGTATTAAGATCACTGCTCATTGTGATAAATGTTAATGACCTGGGCTTGGGTACACAGGGCAGAATCTCAAAGTTAGCACATGACAAAAAACTCAGAAATGTAGCCAAGAGTGAGAGGAAAACAGAGACTGGGGGAATGGGTGGACACATGGGCAGGGACAGTTGAAGCATGTGGTGATACATTTAGGTAGGAAGAATGATGAGAAGCAATGTAAACTAAATGGTATGATTTTAAAGAGGGTGCAGGAAGGCCTGTTGGGGGGCGGGATCAGGGAGGACTGGGGAGGGCAGGGAGACCTTGGGGAGGGATGCGGGGAGACCTGGGTGGGGGGCGGGTGTGGGGAGACCTGAGGGATAGGGAGGCGTGTGGGGGTAGGGAGACCTGGGGGAGGGGCGGGGAGACTTGGGGGGCGCGGGGAGGCCTGGGGAGGGCAGGGAGACCTTGAGGAGAGGTGTGGGGAGACCTGGGGCGGGGGGGAGCAGGTAGGTCAGGGGTGGGGGGTGAGGACGCCAGTGGGAGTGAGGAGGCCTGGAGGGAGTGGGTGGCAGAGGGGCCTGGGGAGTCGGTGGCAGGGAGGCCTGGAGCGTGAGGTGACCTGGGGGGGCAGGGAGGCCTGGGGAGGGGTTGTCAGGGAGGCTTGGAGGAGTGGGGAGACCTGTGGGGGAGGTGGGGGTGGGGAGGCCTGGGAGGGCGGGAAGGCCTGGGGGGTGTTGGGGCAGCGGGGAGGCCTAGGGGTGTGGGGAGGCCTGGTGGGGGATGTGGGCAGGGAGGCCTGGGGGGGTGTGGGGGCAGCGGGGAGGCCTGGGGGTGTGGGGAGACCTGGGTGGGTGAGGAGGCCTGGGGGTGTGGGGAGACCTGGGGGTGTGGGGAGACCTGGGTGGGTAGGGAAGCCTGGGGATGTGGGGAGACCTGGGTGGGTAGGGAGGCCTGGGGGTGTGGGGAGACCTGGGTGGGTGGGGAAGCCTGGGGATGTAGGGAGACCTGGGTGGGTAGGGAGGCCTGGGGGGTGTGGGGAGACCTGGGGCGGCGGGGGTGGGTGGGGGGTGGGGGGTGGGTTGCAGACAGGGAGGCCTGGGGGGTGTATGTGTACAAATTTTTGTAAGTGCAGGAATAGTTGAGAAGGCTGTTTCTTAATAAAGCATATGGAATTTTTGATGGCCGTGACGACAGATCATAGCTCAAATTACGTATGGAAATGTTGACCTTTTAAGTAAGGCATGTGTTTTTTTTAAGAAAAGGACATACAAGCAAAAGCTGGCTGAGCCTGTGAAGTAACTACTTGCTAGAAAATTCCTATGTGGATTACACTTGACCAACTAGTCCAGGGAACGGAATGTTGCACCTAAAAAGGTGTCAAGGCCGACTTCAGACAGAGACACTTCAAAAGGAAAAGATGCAATATAAAAACGGAACTGTAATTTCCTGTGGTTGCTACATTAAAAGTGAGGTGCCGATGTGGAAATGGAGACCCCCTCACAAACCTGCAAACAAGGAGTGGACAGTGATTCACCGGGTGATAGTGCCACCGAGATACCATGGCAAAATATTACCGCTAGCTCATGAAATTCCGATTTTGGAAATGTCCGTCTACGCAAAACCTGCCAGGCTGTGGGAAACCCCAGCCTGCAATAAAACCTGCACCTCTGATTCCTGTGCTGGCTTTTGGGGAACCATTCAGCAAGGTGTTAGTGGACTGTGTGGGGCCCCTCCCCAATACCAGTAAATCCTCACCATCGTGGACGAGGCTACTCCTTTCCCAGAGACTGTTCCCCTGAGAACCATATCTGCCAAACAGTGGTGAGGGAATTGACCCAATTCTTCGCCAGGGATGGTCTACCCACCGAGATCCAGTCAGATTAGGGCTCAGATTTAATGTCCAAAATATCCCAGGAAGTCAAGGGTAACCTGGGCATGACCCAGCTGAAGTCTACAGTCCCAGGGGGCACGAGAACGGTACCATCTGGCCCTAAAAACACTGATCAGTGTACACTGCCATGAGAACCCCCATTGACTGAGATAAAGGACTAAGTTTTATTCTGTTCGTTACTAGGGACTCACCCAATGAGTCCACTGGGTTTACTCCGCTTGAATTAGTTTACAGGCACCAAGTGTGAGAGGCTCTGAAACTAATCGGAGAGGTATTTGGAACAGAAGGAGAAAGTCTCTGTGTTAGACTATGTCACAGTGTTCCGGGAGTGACTCACAAGAGCCTGTGGTGTGGCCCAAGAACACTTGAAAATCTCCCAGATAGCTATGAAGAAACAGGCAGACACACATGCCAGGGCCCAAAGATTTCAGCCTGGAGATTGCGTGCTAGTGCTCCTACCAATACCAGTGAACCCTTACAGGCCCCATCCAGTGGCCTGTACAGAGTAGCAAAGAAGCTCACGGGAAGTGAACTATCTAATTGAGACCCCAGATCAGGGGAAAAAGCAAAGGCCCATGTTATGTCAGCATGATAAGGCGATATAACAGCTGAGAAGGGGACAAGCAGATAACAGTCTGTCCCATTGCCACCAACCAAAGGATGAGGGTAGCAGTGGGGATGAATCGGAAGGAGATATAGGTGAGGCCCACATTGAACCCCCTACTACCCGGCTAACCAACACAGAGATACTAGTGAACGTAGACTCCCTATACACCCACCTAAGCTCAGAACAATGAACAGACCTGATAAGGCTGCTCACTGCGTTTAAAGGCTTTTGCAGAGACAAGCCGTCTGCACCGCATTAACTTGACATGATGTGGATGTGGGAGTGGCCCCTTTCATAAGGCCTATCATCCACGCCCAGAAAAGCTGGCCCAGGTTCAGGAGGAGATTAATAACATGCTGGAGCGCCAACTAATAGAGCCTGGCAGCAGTGGCTGGAGCTCCCCAGCAGCGCTCGTGCCCAAGACGGTCGGCTGCACAAGGTTCTGCACTGACTACCGAAAAGCTAATGCAGTGACCAGAGCCCAATCCTACCCGAGACCCTGCCTGGAAGACTCAACAGATAGCGTAGGTAAAGCAGCTTACATTACAAAGGTAGATTTACTCAAAGGATACTGGCAGGTTCCCGTGACAGCCTGCGTGAAGGAAATCTCCACCTTTGTAACTCCGGGTGGGTTATACCAGTGTCGAGTCATGGCATTTAGACAGCCGCCTTCCAATGGCTGATGAACCAGGTAGAAGCGGGCTTATCCAATTATGTAGTGTAGCTAGACAACCTCCTAGTGTTCGGCAATACCTGGGAAACTCACTTAGAGCAACTGGAAGCCCTCTTCCAGAGAGTACAGTCAGCTGACCCAGTGGTCAATCTCGCAAAGAGCAAGTTTGGTAAGGCTCAAGTGACCTATCTAGGGCACGTATTTGGTCAAGGACAGATACTGCCCATGGCTGCCAAGGTACAAACCGTAGCACAGTTCCTCATCCCCACAACGAAACAGGAAATCATGATGTTCTTGGGGATGTGTGGCTTCTACCGCAAGTTCATCCTAAACTTCAGCACAGTAACTGCCCACCGACAGACCTACTACAGAAAAAAGCAAGGCAGTATGGACTGAGAAATGTCAGGCAGCTTTCGAAAAGCTGAAAGTCATTTTAATAGATGAGCCTGTGCTTGCAGCTCTGGACTTTAACCAAGCGTTTAAAGCAGCCATCGATGTGAGGGACATGGGGTAGGGGCTGTCCTGCCCCAGGGAGACGAATCAGGGGCAGAGAGACCAATCAGGCACTTCTCCAAAAAACTAAACAAGCACCAGAAACGGTAATCCACAGTAGAGAAGGAAACCCTTGTTTTATTACTGGCTCTCAAACAGAGATATATATCCGAAATGGATAGATAGAGACCACAGTCTATACTGACCACAAGCCTTTAACCTTTGTGGAAAAGTTTAAGACACAGAACACCAGGTAATTCCGTTGGAGTTTGTTTCTCCAACTGTACCACAGAAAAATCACCCACATCACCGGGAATTCAAATGTGACTGGAGATACCCTGTCCAGGACTTAAAGAGACCCAGTTAGAACTAAATAGAAAATGTAGACCAAGGCTCGGAGAATGAAAGTGTGTGTGAGGGTGTTTGTTATTTTAAATTTAATTTCTTTTCTCTCCTTTTCTGATGAAATGAGAATGAATCTTATTTCATTCGTCATATGGGGCAAGTGTCATGACAGAAGATCATAGTCTTGAATTACATATGGACATCTTGAACTTTTGAGTAAGACATGTCTTTTTAAAAAGGATGTCCAAGCAAAATCTGTGAAGTAACCACTTACTGGAAAATTCCCACGTGGATTACACTTGGCCAACTAGTCCAGAGAACGAAATGTTGCACTTAAAAAGGTGTCAATGCTGACTTCAGACAGAGACACATCAAAGGAAAAGATGCAATGCGAAAACTGAACTGTAATCTCCTGTGGTTGCGGAGATAATGAAGGCTGATTATCACCTCAGCAGCAACCATCTCCTGTGAGTTATATCCCAGACTGTGGACATGATTTGAGTTGAAAGAAAGCAGTTTCCGGGTGAAAGACACGTTTGTTTTTTTCCCCTCCAGGAATACACAGAAAGGGGTTAAAAGCCAACTGCAACCCTGGTCTCTGTGTTATCTGGTTTTGGTGTTCCAGGCCTGGTGGGCGAGGGTGTACCGTGAAGGTCACAGCTGAAGAATATCAGCTAGGCATCCCTGCACTTGTAGGTAAAAACTCTCCCTGTGATTGCTGGAAGCAAGTCACCAGTCAGCAAAGCCACAGTCCAAAAGTAAACAGGACAACTCCTTTCAGCTAACCTGCAGAACCAAAAATCTCCAAACCAACTGCTCAACTGCCAAAGTCAGCTCTACCGGAATCATACAGCTTAACAAAGAACAAAGAACAAAGATAAGTACAGCACAGGAACAGGCCCTTCAGCCCTCCAAGCCTGCGCCGATCATATTGCCCGTCAACTAAAACATTTTGCACTTCCAGGGTCCGTATCCCTCTATTCCCATCCTATTTATGTACTTGTCAAGCTGCCTCTTAAACTCCACTATCGTACCTGCTTCCACCACCTGCTCTGGCAGCGAATTCCAGACACAACACCTGAAATGTTTCATCATCTACTCCTACAGACCAGCCAAAGCCTGATTTGTGTATCTTTTTAACTGTTATTTTTGGACTGGCTTCTCATTTCTAATCTGTGTGTATGTGTGTTGTGTTTTTATTATTTTTTCTCGGGTTTTAGTAACTAATAAACTCACACTTCCTTTGGCTCAAGAAAGCCTGGCTAAATTGGTTCCTTCTAAAACAGAAATACCTTTCGACTGGGAAAAGGTATACACAAGGGAAGGGACCCTTCTTAGATTGACCTTGTTGTGACTAACCAAGGGGGTTGAATAAAGAAGGGGAGCCAGTTCATCCCTCCTCACTCGGGGTGGGGGGTGGGGGGCATAACAATTTGGGGTACCTCATCCGGGATCTCGGTAACTTGGGGTACCATGTCCACAGACCGGTCATAACAGATATTATTAATACAGGGATAGAGTAAAAAATTAAGGCAGTTATATTAAACACTTTATAAATTATTGATTAGGCCCCAGCTGGTGTATTGTGTCCAATTTGGTAACCACACTTTGGGGGATGTCAAGGCCTTAGTGAGACTGTGGAGGAGATTTACTAGAATGGTTCCAATGAAGGGATTTTAGTTCATGTGGAGAGACTGGAGAAGCTGGGATTGTTCTCAGATCAGAGAAGGTTCAGGGAAGGTTTAGCAGAAGCATTCAAAATCATGAGGGGCTTTGATAGAGTAAATAGGGAGAAACTGTTTCCAGTGGCAGGAGGATCAATAACCAGAGGGAGACAGATTGAAGAGAATCGGCAAAACAACCGGAGGGGGAGTTGAGACTTTGTTTATACCTCTCTCTCTTTCCCTCTTTCTGTTAAACCACTTTCTCCACCTCTCTCTCTCTGTTATACCGCCCTCTCCACCTCTCTCTCTCTGTTATACCGCTTTCTCCACCTCTCTCTCTCTGTTATACCGCTTTCTCCACCTCTCTCTCTCTGTTATACCGCTTTCTCCACCTCTCTCTCTCTGTTATGCCGCTTTCTCCACCACTCTCCCTCTGTTATAACGCTTTCTCCACCTCTCTCTCTCTGTTATACCGCTCTCTCCACCTCTCCCTCTCTGTTATACCGCTTTCTCCACCTCTCTCTCTGATATACCCCTTTCTCCATCTCGCTCTCTCTTATACCGCTTTCTCCACCTCTCTCTCTCTGTTAAACCGCCGTCTCCACCTCTCTCTCTCTGTTATACCGCTTTCACCTACTCTCTCTCTCTGTTATACCCCTTTCTCCACCTCTCTCTCTCTGTTATACCGCCCTCTCCACCTCTCTCTCTCTGTTATACGGCCCTCTCCACCTCTCTCTCTCTGTTATACCGCCCTCTCCACCTCTCTCTCTGTTATACCGCTTTCACCTACTCTCTCTCTCTGTTATACCCCTTTCTCCACCTCTCTCTCTCTGTTATACCACCCTCTCCACCTCTCTCTCTGTTATACCCCTTTCTCCACCTCTCTCTCTCTGTTATAGCGCCCTCTCCACCTCTCTCCGTTATACCGCCCTCTCCACCTCTCTCTCTGTTATACCGCTTTCTCCACCTCTCTCTCTCTGTTATACCGCTTTCTCCACCTCTCTCTCTGTTATACCGCTTTCTCCACCTCTCTCTCTCTGTTTTACCGCCCTCTCCACATCTCTCTCTGTTATACAGCCCTCTCCACCTCTCTCTCTCTGTTATACCGATTTCTCCAACTCTCTCTCTGTTATACCGCTTTCTCCACCTCTCTCTCTCTGTTATACCGCCCTCTCCACCTCTCTCTCTCTGTTATACCGCTTTCTCCACCTCTCTCTCTCTGTTATACCCCTTTCTCCACCTCTCTCTCTGTTATACCGCTTTCACCTACTCTCTCTCTCTGTTATACCCCTTTCTCCACCTCTCTCTCTCTGTTATACCGCCCTCTCCACCTCTCTCTCTGTTATACCCCTTTCTCCACCTCTCTCTCTCTGTTATACCGCTTTCTCCACCTCTCTCTCTGTTATACCGCTTTCTCCACCTCTCTCTCTCTGTTTTACCGCCCTCTCCACATCTCTCTCTGTTATACAGCCCTCTCCACCTCTCTCTCTCTGTTATACCGCTTTCTCCAACTCTCTCTCTGTTATACCGCTTTCTCCACCTCTCTCTCTCTGTTATACCGCCCTCTCCACCTCTCTCTCTCTGTTATACCGCTTTCTCCAGCTCTCTCTCTCTGTTATACCCCTTTCTCCACCTCTCTCTCTGTTATACCGCTTTCTCCACCTCTCTCTCTCTGTTATACCCCTTTCTCCACCTCTCTCTCTGTTATACCCCTTTCTCCAGCTCTCTCTCTCTGTTATACCGCCCTCTCCACCTCTCTCTCTCTGTTATACCGCTTTCTCCACCTCTCTCTCTCTGTTATACCCCTTACTCCACCTCTCTCTCGGTTATACCCCTTTCTCCACCTCTCTCTTTCTGTTATACCGCCCTCTCCACCGCTCTCTCTGTTGTACCGCACTGTCCACCCTTCTCTCTCTGTTATACCGCCCACTCCACCCCCCTCTCTCTGTTCTAACTTCCTCTCCACCTCTCTCTCTCTGTTATAGCGCTTTCTCCACATCTCTCTCTCTCTGTTATACCGCCCTCTCCACCTCTCTCTCTGTTATAACACCCTCTCCAACCCCCTCTCTCTGTTCTAACTTCCTCTCCACCTCTCTCTCTCTGTTATACCGCATTCTCCACCTCTCTCTCTCTGTTATACCACTTTCTCCACCTCTCTCTCTCTGTTATACCGCCCTCTCCACCTCTCTCTCTCTGTTATACCGCATTCTCCCCCTCTCTCTCACTGTTATACCCCTTTCTCCATCTCTCTCTCTCTGTTATACCGCATTCTCCACCTCTCTCTCTCAGTTATAGCGCCCTCTCCAGCTCTCTCTCTGTTATACCGCTAGCTCCACGTCTCTCACTCTGTTATACCGCTTTCTCCACCTCTCTCTCTGTTATACCGCTCTCTCCACCTCTCTCTCTCTGTTATACCGCTTTCTCCACCTCTCTCTCTCTGTTATACCGCCCTCTCCACCTCTCTCTCTCTGTTATACCGCTAGATCCACCTCTCTCTCTCTGTTATTCCGCTTTCTCCACCTCTCTCCCTCTGTTATACCGCCTTCTCCACCTCTCTCCCTCTGTTATACCGCTTTCTCCACCTCTCTCTCTCTGTTATGCCCCTTTCTCCTCCTCTCTCTCTTTGTTAAACCGCCGTCTCCAGCTCTCTCTCTCTGTTATACCACTTTCTCCTCCTCTCTCTCTCTGTTATACCGCCCTCTCCACCTCTCTCTCTCTGTTATTCCGCCCACTTCACCTATCTCTCTCTGTTATACTGCATTCTCCCCCTCTCTCTCTCTGTTATACACCTTTCTCCACCTCTCTCTCTCTGTTATACCGCTTTCTCTACCTCTCTCACTCTGTTATATCGCTTTCTCCACCTCTCTCTCTCTGTTATACCGCCCTTTCCATCTCTCTCTCTCTTTTATACCGCCCTCTCCACCTCTGTCTCTCTGTTTTACCCCTTTCTCCATCTCTCTCTCTCTGTTATACCGCTTTCTCCACCTCCCTCACTCTGTTATTCTGCTTTCTCCACCTCCCTCACTCTGTTATTCCGCTTTCTCCACCTCTCTCTCTCTGCTATACCGCCCTCTCCACCTCTCTCTCTCTGCTATACCGCCCTCTCCACCTCTCTCTCTCTGTTATACCGCTTTCTCCACCTCTCCCTCTCTGTTATACCGCTTTCTCCACCTCTCTCTCTCTGCTATACCGCCCTCTCCACCTCTCTCTCTCTGCTATACCGATCTCTCCATCTCTCTATCTCTGTTATACCGCTGTCTCCACCTCTCTCTCTCTGTTATACCGCCCTCTCCACCTCTCTCTCTCTGTTATACCGCTGTCTCCACATCTCTCTCTCTGTTATACCGCTTTATCCACCTCTCTCTCTTTGTTATACCGCTTTCTCCACCTCTCTCTTCTGTTATACCGACCTCTCCAACTCTCTCTCTCTGTTATACCGCTTTCTCCACCTCTCTCTCTCTGTTTTACCGCTTTCTCCACCACTCACTCTCTGTTATTCCGCCCTTTCCACCTCTCTCTCTGTGCTATAAGGCTTTCTCCACCTCTCTTTCTCTGTTATACCGCCCTCTCCACCTCTCTCTCTCTGTTATACCGCTAGCTCCACGTCTCTCTCTCTGTTATACCGCTTTCTCCACCTCTCTCTCTCTGTTATACCGCTCTCTCCACCTCTCTCTCTCTGTTACACCGCTTTCTCCACCTCTCTCTCTCTGTTACGCCGCCCTCTCCACCTCTCTCTCTCTGTTATACCGCTAGATCCACCTCTCTCTCTCTGTTATTCCGCTTTCTCCACCTCTCTCTCTCTGTTATACCCCTTACTCCACCTCTCTCTCGGTTATACCCCTTTCTCCACCTCTCTCTTTCTGTTATACTGCCCTCTCCACCGCTCTCTCTGTTGTAACGCACTGTCCACCCTTCTCTCTCTGTTATAACGCCCTCTCCACCTCTCTCTCTCTGGTATTCCGCTTTCTCCACCACTCTCTCTGTTATACCGCCCTCTCCACCTCTCTCTCTGTTATACCGCCCACTCCACCCCCCTCTCTCTGTTCTAACTTCCTCTCCACCTCTCTCTCTCTGTTATAGCGCTTTCTCCACATCTCTCTCTCTCTGTTATACCGCCCTCTCCACCTCTCTCTCTGTTATAACACCCTCTCCACCCCCCTCTCTCTGTTCTAACTTCCTCTCCACATCTCTCTCTCTGTTATACCGCATTCTCCACCTCTCTCTCTCTGTTATACCCCTTTCTCCACCTCTCTCTCTCTGTTATACCGCCCTCTCCACCTCTCTCTCTCTGTTATACCGCATTCTCCCCCTCTCTCTCACTGTTATACCCCTTTCTCCATCTCTCTCTCTCTGTTATACCGCTTTCTCCACCTCTCTCTCTCTGTTATACCGCTCTCTCCACCTCTCTCTCTCTGTTATACCGCTTTCTCCACCTCTCTCTCTCTGTTATACCGCCCTCTCCACCTCTCTCTCTCTGTTATACCGCTAGATCCACCTCTCTCTCTCTGTTATTCCGCTTTCTCCACCTCTCTCCCTCTGTTATACCGCCTTCTCCACCTCTCTCCCTCTGTTATACCGCTTTCTCCACCTCTCTCTCTCTGTTATACCACTTTCTCCACCTCTCTCTCTCTGGTATACCGCTTTCTCCACCTCTCTCTCTCTGTTATACCGCCCTCTCCACCTCTCTCTCTGTTATACCTCTTTCTCCACCTCTCTCTCTCTGTTATATCGCTTTCTCCACCTCTCTCTCTCTGTTATACCGCCCTCTCCACCTCTCTCTCTCTTTAATACTGCTTTCTCCACCTCTCTCTGTTATACCGCTTTCTCCACCTCTCTCTCTCCGTTACACCGCTTTCTCCACCTCTCTCTCTCTGTAATACCGCCCTTTCAACCTCTCTCTCTCTGTTATACCGCTTTCTCCACCTCTCTCTCTCTGTTGTACCGCTTTCTCCACCTCTCTCTATCTGTTATACCTCTTTCTCCACCACTTTCTCTCTGTTATACCCCTTTCTCCACCTCTCTCTCTCTGTTATACCGCCCTCTCCACCTCTCTCTCTCTGTTATACCGCCCTCTCCACCTCTGTACCTCTGTTATACCGCCCTCTCCACCTCTCTCTCTCTGTTATTCCGCTTTCTCCACCTCTCTCTCTGTTATACCGCTTTCTCCACCACTTTCTCTCTGTTATACCCCTTTCTCCACCTCTCTCTCTCTGTTATACCGCCCTCTCCACCTCTCTCTCTCTGTTATACCGCCCTCTCCACCTCTCTCGCTCTGTTATAACGCTTTCTCCACCTCTCTCTCTCTGTTATGCCGCTTTCTCCACCACTTTCTCTCTGTTATACGGCTTTCTCCACCTCTCTCTTTGTAAAACCGCTTTCTCCACCTCTCTCTCTCTGTTATACCGCTTTCTCCACCTCTCTCTCTCTGTTATACCCCTCTCTCCACCTCTCTCTCTCTGTTATACAGCTTTCTCCACTTCTCTCTCTCTGATATACCCCTTTCTCCACCTCTCTCTCTGTTATACCGCATTCTCCACCTCTCTCTCTCTATTATACAGCTTTCTCCACCTCTCTCTCTCTGTTATACCCCTTTTTCCACCTCTCTCTCTCTGTTATACCCCTTTCTCCACCTCTCTCTCTCTGTTATACCGATTTCTCCACCTCTCTCTCTATGTTTTACCTCTTTCTCCACCTCTCTCTCTCTGTTATATCGCTTTCTCCACCTCTCTCTCTCTGTTATACCGCCCTCTCCACCTCTCTCTCTCTTTAATACTGCTTTCTCCATCTCTCTCTGTTATACCGCTTTCTCCACCTCTCTCTCTCCGTTACACCGCTTTCTCCACCTCTCTCTCTCTGTAATACCGCCCTTTCAACCTCTCTCTCTCTGTTATACCGCTTTCTCCACCTCTCTCTCTCTGTTGTACCGCTTTCTCCACCTCTCTCTATCTGTTATACCTCTTTCTCCACCACTTTCTCTCTGTTATACCCCTTTCTCCACCTCTCTCTCTCTGTTATACCGCCCTCTCCACCTCTCTCTCTCTGTTATACAGCCCTCTCCACCTCTGTACCTCTGTTATACCGCCCTCTCCACCTCGCTCTCTCTGTTATTCCGCTTTCTCCACCTCTCTCTCTGTTATACCGCTTTCTCCACCACTTTCTCTCTGTTATACCCCTTTCTCCACCTCTCTCTCTCTGTTATACCGCCCTCTCCACCTCTCTCTCTCTGTTATACCGCCCTCTCCACCTCTCTCGCTCTGTTATAACGCTTTCTCCACCTCTCTCTCTCTGTTATGCCGCTTTCTCCACCACTTTCTCTCTGTTATACGGCTTTCTCCACCTCTCTCTTTGTTAAACCGCTTTCTCCACCTCTCTCTCTCTGTTATACCGCTTTCTCCACCTCTCTCTCTTTGTTATACCCCTCTCTCCACCTCTCTCTCTCTGTTATACAGCTTTCTCCACTTCTCTCTCTCTGATATACCCCGTTCACCACCTCTCTCTCTGTTATACCGCTTTCTCCACCTCTCTGTCTCTGTTATACAGCTTTCTCCACCTCTCTCTCTCTGTTATACCCCTTTCTCCACCTCTCTCTTTGTTGAACCGCTTTCTCCACCTCTCTCTCTCTGTTATACCGCCCTCTCCACCTCTCTCTCTCTGTTATTCCGCCCACTTCACCTATCTCTCTCTGTTATACTGCATTCTCCCCCTCTCTCTCTCTGTTATACACCTTTCTCCACCTCACTCTCTCTGTTATACCGCTTTCTCCACCTCTCTCACTCTGTTATATCGCTTTCTCCACCTCTCTCTCTCTGTTATACCACCCTTTCCATCTCTCTCTCTCTTTTATACCGCCCTCTCCACCTCTGTCTCTCTGTTTTACCCATTTCTCCATCTCTCTCTCTCTGTTATACCGCTTTCTCCACCTCCCTCACACTGTTATTCTGCTTTCTCCACCTCTCTCTCTCTGCTATACCGCCCTCTCCACCTCTCTCTCTCTGCTATACCGCCCTCTCCACCTCTCTCTCTCTGCTATACCTCCCTCTCCACCTCTCTCTCTCTGTTATACCGCTTTCTCCACCTCTCTCTCTCTGCTATACCGCCCTCTCCACCTCTCTCTCTCAGTTATACCGCTTTCTCCACCTCTCTCTCTCTGCTATACCGCCCTCTCCACCTCTCTCTCTCTGCAATACCGATCTCTCCATCTCTCTATCTCTGTTATACCGCTGTCTCCACCTCTCTCTCTCTGTTATACCGCCCTCTCCACCTCTCTCTCTCTGTTATACCGCTGTCTCCACCTCTCTCTCTCTGTTATACCGCTTTATCCACCTCTCTCTCTTTGTTATACCGCTTTCTCCACCTCTCTCTTCTGTTATACCGACCTCTCCAACTCTCTCTCTCTGCTATACCGCTTTCTCCACCTCTCTCTCTCTGTTATACCGCCCTCTCCACCTCTCTCTCTGTTATACCTCTTTCTCCACCTCTCTCTCTCTGTTATATCGCTTTCTCCACTTCTCTCTCTCTGTTATACCGCTTTCTCCCCCTCTCTCTCTCTGTTATACCGCCCTCTCCACCTCTCTTTCTCTTTTATACCTCTTTCTCCACCTCTCTCTGTTATACCGCTTTCTCCACCTCTCTCTCTCCGTTACACCGCTTTCTCCACCTCTCTCTCTCTGTTATACCGCCCTTTCAACCTCTCTCTCTCTGTTATACCGCTAACTCCACCTCTCTCTCTCTGTTGTACCGCTTTCTCCACCTCTCTCTATCTGTTATACCTCTTTCTCCACCACTTTCTCTCTGTTATACCCCTTTCTCCACCTCTCTCTCTCTGTTATACCGCCCTCTCCACCTCTCTCTCTCTGTTATACCGCCCTCTCCACCTCTGTATCTCAGTTATTCCGCCCTCTCCACCTCTCTCTCTCTGTTATACCGCTTTCTCCACCTCTCTCTCTGTTATACCGCTTTCTCCACCACTTTCTCTCTGTTATACCCCTTTCTCCACCTCTCTCTCTCTGTTATACCGCCCTCTCCACCTCTCTCTCTCTGTTATACCGCCCTCTCCACCTCTCTCGCTCTGTTATGCCGCTTTCTCCACCTCTCTCTCTCTGTTATACCGCTTTCTCCACCACTTTCTCTCTGTTATACGGCTTTCTCCACCTCTCTCTTTGTTAAACCGCTTTCTCCACCTCTCTCTCTCTGTTATACCGCTTTCTCCACCTCTCTCTCTCTGTTATACCCCTCTCTCCACCTCTCTCTCTCTGTTATACAGCTTTCTCCACTTCTCTCTCTCTGATATACCCCTTTCTCCACCTCTCTCTCTGTTATACCGCATTCTCCACCTCTCTCTCTCTATTATACAGCTTTCTCCACCTCTCTCTCTCTGTTATACCCCTTTCTCCACCTCTCTCTCTCTGTTATACCCCTTTCTCCACCTCTCTCTGTCTGTTATACCGATTTCTCCACCTCTCTCTCTATATTTTACCGCTTTCTCCACCTCTCCCTCTCTTATAATGCGTTCGACACCTCTCTCTCTCTGTTATATCCCTTTCTCCACCTCTCTCTCTCTGTTATACCGCTTTCTCCACCTCTCTCTCTCTGTTATGCCCCTTTCTCCTCCTCTCTCTCTCTGTTATACCGCCCTCTCCACCTCTCTCTCTCTGTTATTCCGCCCACCACCTATATCTCTCTGTTATACTGCATTCTCCCCCACTCTCTCTCTCTGTTATACACCTTTCTCCACCTCTCTCTCTCTGTTATATCCCTTTCTCCATCTCTCTCTCTCTGTTATACCGCTTTCTCCACCTCCCTCACTCTGTTATTCCGCTTTCTCCACCTCTCTCTCTCTGCTATACCGCCCTCTCCACCTCTCGCTCTCTGTTATACCGCCCTTTCCATCTCTGTTTCTCTTTTATACCGCCCTCTCCACCTCTGTCTCTCTGTTATACCCCTTTCTCCATCTCTCTCTCTCTGTTATACCGCTTTCTCCACCTCCCTCACTCTGTTATACTGCTATCTCCTCCTCTCTCTCTCTCTGTTTTATCCCCTCTCCCCCTCTCTCTCTCTGTTATCCTGCTTTCTCCTCCTCTCTCTCTCTATGTTTTACCCCCTCTCCACCTCTCTCTCTCTGTTATCCCGCTTTCTCCTCCTCTCTCTCTCTCTGTTTTACCCCCTCTCCACCTCTCTCTCTCTGTTATCCCGCTTTCTCCACCTCTCTCTCTCTGTTATACAGCTTTCTCCTCCTCTAACTCTCTCTGTTTCACCCCCTCTCCACCTCCCGCTCTCTGTTTTACCGCCCTCTCCACCTCTCTCCCTCTGTTATACCACCCTCTGCACCTCTCTCTCTCTGTTATACCGCCCTCTCCACCTCTCTCTCTCTGTTTAACCGCTTTCTCCTCCTCTCTCTCTCTGTTATACCGCGTTCTCCACCTCTCTCTTCTGTTATACAGCTTTCTCCTCCTCTCTCTCTCTCTGTTTTACCCCCTCTCCACCTCTCTCTCTCTGTTATACCGCTTTCTCCACCTTTCTCTCTCTGTTATACCGCTTTCTCCACCTCTCTCTCGCTGTATTACCGCTTTCTCCACCACTCTCTCTCTGTAATACCCCGCTCTCCACCTCTCTCTCTCCGTTATACCGCTTTCTCCTGCTCTCTCTGTTATTCCGCCCTTTCAACCTCTCTCTCTCTGTTACACCGCTTTCTCCACCTCACTCTCTCTGTTGTACCGCCCTCTCCACATCTCTCTCTCTGTTATACCGCTTTCTCCACCTCTCTCTCTGTTATTCCGCCCTTTCAACATCTCTCTCTCTGTTATACCGCTTTCTCCTCCTCTCTCTCTCTGTTATACCGCTTTCTCCACCTCTCTCTCTCCATTATACCGCTTTCTCCACCTCTCTCTCTCTGTTATTCCGCCCTTTCCACCTCTCTCTCTCTGTTATACCGCCCTCTCCACCTCTTCTCTCTGTTATACCGCTTTCTCCACCTCTCTCTCTCTGTTATACCGCTTTCTCCTCCTCTCTGTCTCTGTTATACTGCTAGCTCCACGTCTCTCCCTCTGTTATACCGACCTCTCCACCTCTCTCTCTCTGTTATACCGCTTTCTCCACCTCTCTCTCTCTGTTTTACCGCTTTCTCCACCACTCACTCTTTGTTATTCTGCCCTTTCCACCTCTCTCTCTGTGTTATAACGCTTTCTCCACCTCTCTCTCTCTGTAATACCTCCCTCTCCACCTCCCTCTCTCTGTTATTCCGCTTTCTCCACCACTCTCTCTCTGTTATACAGCTTTCTCCACCTCTCTCTCTCTGTTATACCACCCTCTGCACCTCTCTCTCTCTGTTATAACGCTTTCTCCACCTCTCTCTCTCTTTTATAACACTTTCTCCTCCTCTTACTCTCTGTTATACCCATTTCTCGACCTTTCTCTCGCTGTTATACTGCTTTCTCCACCTCTCTCTCTGTTTTACCGCCCTCTCCACTTCTCTCTCTCTGTTATACCGCTTTCTCCACCTCTCTCTCTCTGTTGTACTGCCCTCTCCACCTCTCTCTCTGTTATACAGTTTCTCCACCTGTCTCTCTCTGTTATACCGCTTTCTCCAACACTCTCTCTCTGTTATACCGCTTTCTCCACCTCTCTCTCTCTTTTATACCGCCATCTCCACCTGTCTCTCTCTGTTATACCGCATTGTCCACCTCTCTCTCTCTGTTATACCGCGTTCTCCACCTCTCTCTCTCTATTATACCGCATTCTCAACCTCTCTCTCTCTGTTATACCGCCCGCTCCACCTTTCTCTCTCTGTTATACCGCTTTCTCCTCCTCTCTCTCTGTTTTATCCCCTCTCCCCCTCTCTCTCTCTGTTATCCTGCTTTCTCCTCCTCTCTCTCTTTCTGTTTTACCCCCTCTCCACCTCTCTCTCTCTGTTATCCCGCTTTCTCCTCCTCTCTCTCTCTCTGTTTTACCCCCTCTCCACCTCTCTCTCTCTGTTATCCCGCTTTCTCCACCTCTCTCTCTCTGTTATACAGCTTTCTCCTCCTCTAACTCTCTCTGTTTCACCCCCTCTCCACCTCCCTCTCTCTGTTATACCGCTTTCTCCACCACTCTCTCTCTGTTATACCACCCTCTCCATCTCTCTCTCTCTGTTATACCGCCCTCTCCACCTCTCTCTCTCTGTTATACCGCTTTCTCCACCTCTCTCTCTCTATTATACCACTTTCACCACCTCTCTCTCTGTGTTATACCGCTATGTCCACCTCTCTCTTTCAGTTATACCGCTTTCTCCACCTCTCTCTCTCTGTTATACCGCCCTTTCCACCTCTCTCTCTCTGCTATACCGCCTTCTCCACCTCTCTCTCTCTGCTATACCGATCTCTCCATCTCTCTCTCTCTGTTATACCGACCTCTCCAACTCTCTCTCTCTGTTATACCGCTTTCTCCACCTCTCTCTCTCTGTTTTACCGCTTTCTCCACCACTCACTCTCTGTTATTCCGCCCTTTCCACCTCTCTCTCTGTGCTATAACGCTTTCTCCACCTCTCTCTCTCTGTTATACCGCCCTCTCCACCTCTCTCTCTCTGTTATACCGCCCTCTCCACCTCTCTCTCTCTGTTATACCGCTAGCTCCACGTCTCTCTCTCTGTTATACCGCTTTCTCCACCTCTCTCTCTCTGTTATACCGCTCTCTCCACCTCTCTCTCTCTGTTATACCGCTGTCTCCACCTCTCTCTCCCTGTTATACCGCCCTCTCCACCTCTCTCTCTCTGTTATACCGCTAGATCCAGCTCTCTCTCTCTGTTATACTGCTTTCTCCACCTCTCTCTCTCTGTTATTCCGCCCTCTCCACCTCTCTCTCTCTGTTATACCGCTTTCTCCACCTCTCTCTCTCTGTTATACCGCTCTGTCCACCTCTCTCTTTCAGTTATACCGCTTTCTCCACCTCTCTCTCTCTGTTATACCGCCCTTTCCACCTCTCTCTCTCTGTTATACCACTTTCTCCACCTCTCTATGGTATACCGCTTTCTCCACCTCTCTCTCTCTGTTATATCGCCCTCTCCACCTCTCTCTCTCTTTAATACCGCTTTCTCCACCTCTCTCTCTTATACCGCGTACTACACCTCTCTCTCTCTGTTATACCGCCCTCTCCACCGTTCTCTCTCTGTTATACCGCTATCTCCTCCTCTCTCTCTCTCTGTTTTATCCCCTCTCCCCCTCTCTCTCTCTGTTATCCAGCTTTCTCCTCCTCTCTCTCTTTCTGTTTTACCCCCTCTCCACCTCTCTCTCTCTGTTATCCCGCTTTCTCCTCCTCTCTCTCTCTCTGTTTTACCCCCTCTCCACCTCTCTCTCTCTGTTATCCCGCTTTCTCCACCTCTCTCTCTCTGTTATACAGCTTTCTCCTCCTCTAACTCTCTCTGTTTCACCCCCTCTCCACCTCCCTCTCTCTGTTATACCGCTTTCTCCACCACTCTCTCTCTGTTATACCACCCTCTCCACCTCTCTCTCTCTGTTATACCGCCCTCTCCACATCTCTCTCTCTGTTATACCGCTTTCTCCTCCTCTCTCTCTCTGTTATACCTCTTTCTCCACCTCTCTCTCTCTGTTATACCGCTTTCTCCACCTCTCTCTCTCTGTTATACCGCCCTCTCCACCTATCTCTCTCTGTTATACCGCTTTGTCCACCTCTTTCTCTGTTATACCACTTTCTCCAACTGTCTCCCTCTGTTATAACGCTTTCTCCACCTCTCTCTCTCAGTTATACCGCCCTCTCCACCTCTCTCTCTCTGTTATACCGCTTTCTCCACCACTCTCTCTCTGTTATAGCGCTTTCTCCACCTCACTCTCTCTGTTATACCGCCCTCTCCTCCTCTCTCTCTCTGTTATACCGCTTTCTCCACCTCTCTCTCTCTGTTATACCGCCCTCTCCACCTCTCTCTCTCTGTTATAATGCCCTCTCCACCTCTCTCCCTCTGTTATAATGCCCTCTCCACCTCTCTCTCTCTGTTATAATGCCCTCTCCACCTCACTCTCTCTGTTATAATGCCCTCGCCACCTCTCTCTCTCTGTTATAATGTCCTCTCCACCTCACTCTATCTGTTATACCGCTTACGCCACCTCTCTCTCTCTTTTATACCGCCCTCTCCACCTCTCTCTCTCTGTTATACCGCTTTCTCCAACTCTCTCTGTTATTCCGCACTCTCCACCTCTCTCCCTCTGGTAATCCTCTTTCCCCACCTTTCTCTCTCTGTTATACCACTACCACCACCTCTCTCTCCGTTATACCGCTTTCTCCACCTCTCTCTCTCTGTTATACCGCTTTCTCCACCTCTCTCTCTCTGTTATACCGCTTCTCCACCTCTCTGTCTCTGGTACACCTCTTTATCCACCTCTCTCTATGTGATACCGCTTTCTCCACCTCTCTCTCTCTGTTATTCCGCTTTCTCCACCTCTCTCTCTCTTTTATACCGCTTTCTCCACCTCGCTCGCTCTATTATACCGCTTTCTCCTCCTCTCTCTTTCTGTTATACCGCATGCTCCACCTCACTCTCTCTGTTATACCGCTTTCTCCACCTCTCTCTCTCTGTTAATCTGCTTTCTCAACCTCTCCTTCTCCGTTATACCGCTTTCTCCACCTCTCTCTCTCTGTTATACCGCGTTCTCGACCTCTCTCTCTCCATTATACCGCTTTCTCGACCTCTCTCTCTCTGTTATACCGCCCTCTCCACCTTTCTCTCTCTGTTATACCGCTATCTCCTCCTCTCTCTCTCTCTGTTTTATCCCCTCTCCCCCTCTCTCTCTCTGTTATCCCGCTTTCTCCTCCTCTCTCTCTCTCTGTTTTACCCCCTCTCCACCTCTCTCTCTCTGTTATCCCGCTTTCTCCTCCTCTCTCTCTCTCTGTTTTACCCCCTCTCCACCTCTCTCTCTCTGTTATCCCGCTTTCTCCACCTCTCTCTCTCTGTTATACAGCTTTCTCCTCCTCTAACTCTCTCTGTTTTACCCCCTCTCCACCTCCCTCTCTCTGTTATACCGCTTTCTCCACCTCTCTCTCTCTGTTATACCACCCTCTCCACCTCTCTCTGTCTGTTCTACCGCCCTCTCCACCTCTCTCTCTATGTTATACCGCTTTCTCCTCCTCTCTCTCTCTGTTATACCGCTTTCTCCACCTCTCTCTCTCTGTTATACCGCTTTCTCCACCTCTCTCTCTCTGTTATACCGCTTTCTCCACCTCTCTCTCTCTGTTATACCGCTTTCACCACCTCTCTCTCTCTGTTATACCGCTTTCTCCACCTCTCTCTCTCTGTTATTCCGCCCTCTCCACCTCTCTCTCTCTGTTATAACGCATTCTCCACCTCTCTCTCTCTGTTATACCCCATTCACCACCTCTCTCTCTCTGTTATACCCCATTCACCACCTCTCTCTCTCTGTTTAACCGATTTCTCCACCTCTCTCTCTCTGTTATACCGCTTTCTCCACCTCTCTCTCTCTGTTATGACCCTTTCTCCACCTCTCTCTCACTGTTATAGCGCATTCTCCACCTCTCTCTCTCTGTTATACTGCTTTCTCCACCTCTCTCTCTCTGTTATACCGGTTTCTCCACCTCTCTCTCACTATTATACCGCTTTCTCCACATCTCTCTCTCTGTTATACCGATTTCTCCACCTCTCTCTCTCTGTTATACCGATTTCTCGACCTCTCTCTCTCTGTTATACCGCCCTCTCCACCTCTCTCTCTCTGTAATTCCGCTTTCTCCACCTCTCTCCCTCTGTTATATCGCTTTCTCCACCTCACTCTCTCTGTAATACCGCATTCTCCACCTCTCTCTCTCTGTTATACCGCTTTCTCAACCTCCCTCTCTGTTATACTGCTTTCTCCACCTCTCTCTCTCTGTTTTACCGCTTTCTCCACCTCTCTCTCTCTGTTATACCGCTTTCTCCACCTCTCTCTCTCTGTTATTCCGCTTTCTCCACCTCTCTCTCTCTGTTATACCGCTTTCTCCATCTCTCTCTCTCAGTTATATCGCTTTCTCCACCTCTCTCTCTTTGATAAACCGATTTCTCCACCTCTCTCTCTCTGTTATACCGCTTTCTCCACCTCTCTCTCTCTGTTATACCGCTTTCTCCATCTCTCTCTCTCTGTTATACCGCTTTCTCCTCCTCTCTCTCTCTGTGATACCGCTTTCTACACCACTCTCTCTCTGTTATACCGCTTTCTCCATTTCTCTCCCTCAGTTATATCGCTTTCTCCACCTCTCTCTCTCTCTTAAACCGATTTCTCCACCTCTCTCTCTCTGTTTAACCGATTTCTCCACCTCTCTCTCTCTGTTATACCGCTTTCTCCACCTCTCTCCCTTTGTTATACCGCTTTCTCCATCTCTCTCTCTCAGTTATATCGCTTTCTCCACCTCTCTCTCTCTGTTAAACCGATTTCTCCACCTCTCTCTCTCAGTTATATCGCATTCTCCACCTCTCTCTCTCTGTTAAACCGATTTCTCCACCTCTCTCTCTCTGTTAAACCGATTTCGCCACCTCTCTCTCTCTGTTAAACCGATTTCTCCACCTCTCTCTCTCTGTTATACCGCATTCTCCAACTCTCTCTCTCAGTTATATCGCTTTCTCCACCTCTCTCTCTCAGTTATACCGCTTTCTCCACCTCTCTCTCTCTGTTATACCGCTTTCTCCATCTCTCTCTCTCAGTTATATCGCTTTCTCCACCTCTCTCTCTCTGTTAAAACGATTTCTCCACCTCTCTCTCTCTGTTATACCGCTTTCTCCATCTCTCTCTCTCAGTTATATCGCTTTCTCCACCTCTCTCTCTGTGTTAAACCGATTTCTCCACCTCTCTCTCTCTGTTATACCGGTTTCTCCACCTCTCTCTTTCTGTTATACCGCTTTCTGCAGCTCTCTCTCTCTGTTATTCCGCACTCTCCACCTCTCTCTCTCTGTTATTTCGCTTTCTCCACCTCTCTATCTCTGTTATACCGCTTTCTCCAACTCTCTCTCTCTGTTATACCGCTTTCTACAACTCTCTCTCTCTGTTATACCGCTTTCTCCACCTCTCTCTCTCTGTTATACCGCTTTCTCCATCTCTCTATCTCAGTTATACCGCTTTCTCCATCTCTCTCTCTCTGTTATACTGCCCTCTCCACCTCTCTCTCTCTGTTTTACCGCTTTCTCCACCTCTCTCTCTCTTTTATACCGCCCTCTCCACCTCTCTCTCTCTGTTGTACCGCTTTCACCTCCTCTGTCTCTCTGTTATTCCCTCCTCTCCACCTCTCTCTCTCTGTTTTACCGCCCTCTCCACCTCTCTCTCTTTGTTATACCGCTCTCTCCACCTCTCTCTCTCTGTTATACCGCTATCTCCACCTCTCTCTCTCTGTTATACCGCTTTCTCCTCCTCTCTCTCTGTTATACCGCTATCTCCACCTCACTATCTCTGTTAAACCGGTTTCCCTACCTCTCTCTCTCTGTTATACCGCCCTCTCCACCCCTATCTCTCTGTTATACCGCCCTCTCCACCTCTCTCTCTATGTTATACCGCCCTCTCCACCTCTATCTCTCTGTTATACCGCCCTCCCCACCTCTCTCTCTGTTATACCGCTTCTCCACCTCTCTCTCTCTGTTATACCGCTTTCTCCACATCTCCCTCCCTGTTATACCGCTTTCTCCACCTCTCTCTCTCTGTTATATCGCTTTCTCCACCTCTCTCCCTCTGTTAAACCGCCCTCTCCACCTCTCTCTCTCTGTTATACCGCCCTCTCCACCTCTCTCTCTTTGTTATACCGCTTTCTCCAACTCTCTCTCTCTGTTATACCGCTTTCTCCACCTCTTTCTCTCTATTATACCGCTTTCTCCACCTCTCTCTCTCTGTTATACTGCTTTATCCACCTCTCTCTCTCTGTTATACCGCCCTCTCCACCTCTCTCTCTCTGTTATACCGCTTTCTCCACCTCTCTCTCTCTGTTATACTGCTTTATCCACCTCTCTCTCTCTGTTATACCGCCCTCTCTGCCTCTCTCTCTCAGTTATACCGCTTTCTCCACCTCTCTCTCTCTGTTATACCGCTTTCTCCACCTCTCTCTCTCTTTTATACCGCCCTCTCCACCTCTCTCTCTCTGTTATACCGCCCTCTCCACCTCTCTCTCTCTGTTATACCGTTTTGTCCACCTCTTTCTCTGTTATACCACTTTCTCCACCTGTCTCCCTCTGTTATAACGCTTTCTCCACCTCTCTCTCTCAGTTATACCGCCCTCTCCACCTCTCTCTCTCTGTTATACCGCTTTCTCCACCTCTCTCTCTCTGTTATACCTCTTTCCCCACCTCACTCTCTCTGTTATACCGCCCTCTCCACCTCTCTCTCTCTGTTATACCGCTTTCTCCACCTCTCTCTCTCTGTTATACTGCCCTCTCCACCTCTCTCTCTCTGTTATAATGCCCTCTCCACCTCTCTCCGTCTGTTATAATGCCCTCTCCACCTCTCTCTCTCTGTTATAATGCCCTCTCCACCTCACTCTCTCTGTTATAATGCCCTCGCCACCTCTCTCTCTCTGTTATAAAGCCCTCTCCACCTCACTCTCTCTGTTATACCGCTTACGCCACCTCTCTCTCTCTTTTATACCGCCCTCTCCACCTCTCTCTCTCTGTTATACCGCTTTCTCCAACTCTCTCTGTTATTCCGCACTCTCCACCTCTCTCCCTCTGGTAATCCTCTTTCCCCACCTTTCTCTGTTATACCACTACCACCACCTGTCTCTCTGTTATACCGCTTTCTCCATCTCTCTCTCTCTGTTTTACCTCCTTCTCCACCTCTCTCTCTCTGTTATACCGCTTTCTCCACCTCTCTCTCTCTGTTATACCGCTTTCTCCACCTCTCTCTCTTTGTTTTACCGCTTCTCCACCTCTCTCTCTCTGGTACACCTCTTTATCCACCTCTCTCTATGTGATACCGCTTTCTCCACCTCTCTCTCTCTGTTTTACCGCCCTCTCCACCTCTCTTACTCTGTTATACCGCTTTCTCCACCTCTCTCTCTCTGTTATACCTCTTTCTGCACCTCTCTCTGTTATTCCGCTTTCTCCACCTCTCCTTTTCTGTTGTACCGCTTTCTACATCTCTCTCTCTCTATTATTACGCTTTCTCCACCTCTCTCTCTCTATTATATCGCCCTCTCCACCTCTCTCTCTCTGTTATACCGCTTTCTCCACCTCTCTCCCTCTTTTATACCGCTTTCTCCACATCTCTCTCTCTGTTATACCGCTTTCTCCACCTCTCTCTCTCTGTTATACCGCTTTCTCCACCTCTCTCTCTCTGTTATACCGCTTTCTCCACCTCTCTCTCTCTGTTATACCGCTTTCTCCACCTCTCTCTCTCATTGTTATTCCCCCCTCTCCACCTCTCTCTCTCTGTTGTACCGCTTTCTCCTCCTCTGTCTCTCTGTTATTCCCTCCTCTCCACCTCTCTCTCTCTGTTATACCGCTTTCTCCACCTCTCTCTCTCTGTTATTCCCCCCTCTCCACCTTTCTCTCTCTGTTATACCGCTTTCTCCACCTCTCTCTCTGTTATACCGCTTTCTCCACTTCTCTCTCTCTGTTATACCGCTTTCTCCACCTCTCTCTCTCTGTTATACTGCTTTATCCACCTCTCTCTCTCTGTTATACTGCTTTATCCTCCTTTCTCTCTCTGTTATACCGACTTCTCCATCTCTCTCTCTCTGTTATACCGCATTCTCCATCTCTCTCTCTCTGTTATACTGCTTTATCCACCTCTCTCTCTGTTATACCGACTTCTCCATCTCTCTCTCTCTGTTATATCGCTTTCTCAACCTCTCTCTCTCTGTTATACCGCTTTCTCCGACTCTCTCTCTCTGTTATACCGCTTTCTCCACCTCTCTCTCTCTGTTATACCGCTTTCTCAACCTCTCTCTCTCTGTTATACCGCATTCTCCACCTCTCTCTCTCTGTTATACTGCTTTATCCAACTCTCTCTCTCTGTTATACTGCTTTATCCACCTCTCTCTCTGTTATACCGACTTCTCCATCTCTCTCTCTCTGTTATATCGCTTTCTCAACCTCTCTCTCTCTGTTATACCGCTATCTCCGCCTCTCTCTCTCTGTTATACCGCTTTCTCCACCTCTCTCTCTCTCTGTTATGCCGCTTTCTCAACCTCTCTCTCTGTGTTATACCGCTTTCTCCACCTCTCTCTCTCTGTTATACCGCTTTTTCCACCTCTCGCTCTCTGTTATACCGCTTTCTCCACCTCTCTCTCTCTGTTATGCCGCTTTCTCCACGTCTCTCTCTCTGTTTTACCGCCCCCTCCACCTCTCTCGCTCTGTTATACCGCTCTCTCCACCTCTCTCTCTCTGTTTTACCGCCCTCTCCACCTCTCTCTCTTTGTTATACCGCTCTCTCCACCTCTCTCTCTCTGTTATACCGCGATCTCCACCTCTCTCTCTCTGTTATACCGCTTTCTCCTCCTCTCTCTCTGTTATACCGCTATCTCCACCTCACTATCTCTGTTAAACCGGTTTCCCTACCTCTCTCTCTCTGTTATACCGCCCTCTCCACCTCTATCTCTCTGTTATACCGCCCTCTCCACCTCTCTCTCTATGTTATACCGCCCTCTCCACCTCTATCTCTCTGTTATACCGCCCTCCCCACCTCTCTCTCTGTTATACCGCTTCTCCACCTCTCTCTCTCTGTTATACCGCTTTCTCCACATCTCCCTCCCTGTTATACCGCTTTCTCCACCTCTCTCTCTCTGTTATATCGCTTTCTCCACCTCTCTCCCTCTGTTAAACCGCCCTCTCCACCTCTCTCTCTCTGTTATACTGCCCTCTCCACCTCTCTCTCTTTGTTATACCGCTTTCTCCAACTCTCTCTCTCTGTTATACCGCTTTCTCCACCTCTCTCTCTCTGTTATACTACTTTCTCCACCTCTCTCTCTCAGTTATATCGCTTTCTCCACCTCTCTCTCCCTGTTATACAGCTTTCTCCACCTCTCTCTCTCTGTTATACCGATTTCTCCACCTCTCTCTCTCTGTCATACCGCTTTCTCCATCTCTCTCTCTCTGTCATACCACTTTCTCCATCTCTCTCTCTCTGTTATACTGCCCTCTCCACCTCTCTCTCTCTGTTATACCGCTTTCTCCACCTCTCTCTCTCTCTTTTATACCGCCCTCTCCACCTCTCTCTCTCAGTTATACCACCCTCTCCACCTCTCTCCCTCTGTTATACTGCTTTCTCCACCTCTCTCTCTCTGTCATACCGCTTTCTCCACCTCACTCGCTCTGTTGTACCGCCCTCTCCACATCTCTCTCTCTGTTATACCGCTTTCTCCACCTCTCTCTCTCTCTTTTATACCGCCCTCTCCACCTCTCTCTCTCAGTTATACCACCCTCTCCACCTCTCTCCCTCTGTTATACTGCTTTCTCCACCTCTCTCTCTCTGTCATACCGCTTTCTCCACCTCACTCGCTCTGTTGTACCGCCCTCTCCACATCTCTCTCTCTGTTATACCGCTTTCTCCACCTCTCTCTCTCCATTATACCGCTTTCTCCACCTCTCTCTCTCTGTTATTCCGCCCTTTCCACCTCTCTCTCTCTGTTATACCGCCCTCTCCACCTCTTCTCTCTGTTATACCGCTTTCTCCACCTCTCTCTCTCTGTTATACCGCTTTCTCCTCCTCTCTGTCTCTGTTATACTGCTAGCTCCACGTCTCTCCCTCTGTTATACCGACCTCTCCACCTCTCTCTCTCTGTTATACCGCTTTCTCCACCTCTCTCTCTCTGTTTTACCGCTTTCTCCACCACTCACTCTTTGTTATTCCGCCCTTTCCACCTCTCTCTCTGTGTTATAACGCTTTCTCCACCTCTCTCTCTCTGTTATACCTCCCTCTCCACCTCCCTCTCTCTGTTATACAGCTTTCTCCACCTCTCTCTCTCTGTTATACCACCCTCTGCACCTCTCTCTCTCTGTTATAACGCTTTCTCCACCTCTCTCTCTCTTTTATAACACTTTCTCCTCCTCTTACTCTCTATTATACCCATTTCTCGACCTTTCTCTCGCTGTTATACTGCTTTCTCCACCTCTCTCTCTGTTTTACCGCCCTCTCCACTTCTCTCTCTCTGTTATACCGCTTTCTCCACCTCTCTCTCTCTGTTGTACTGCCCTCTCCACCTCTCTCTCTGTTATACAGTTTCTCCACCTGTCTCTCTCTGTTATACCGCTTTCTCCACCACTCTCTCTCTGTTATACCGCTTTCTCCACCTCTCTCTCTCTCTTTTATACCGCCATCTCCACCTCTCTCTCTCTGTTATACCGCATTGTCCACCTCTCTCTCTCTGTTATACCGCGTTCTCCACCTCTCTCTCTCTATTATACCGCATTCTCAACCTCTCTCTCTCTGTTATACCGCCCGCTCCACCTTTCTCTCTCTGTTATACCGCTTTCTCCTCCTCTCTCTCTGTTTTATCCCCTCTCCCCCTCTCTCTCTCTGTTATCCTGCTTTCTCCTCCTCTCTCTCTTTCTGTTTTACCCCCTCTCCACCTCTCTCTCTCTGTTATCCCGCTTTCTCCTCCTCTCTCTCTCTCTGTTTTACCCCCTCTCCACCTCTCTCTCTCTGTTATCCCGCTTTCTCCACCTCTCTCTCTCTGTTATACAGCTTTCTCCTCCTCTAACTCTCTCTGTTTCACAGCCTCTCCACCTCCCTCTCTCTGTTATACCGCTTTCTCCACCACTCTCTCTCTGTTATACCACCCTCTCCATCTCTCTCTCTCTGTTATACCGCCCTCTCCACCTCTCTCTCTCTGTTATACCGCTTTCTCCACCTCTCTCTCTCTATTATACCACTTTCACCACCTCTCTCTCTGTGTTATACCGCTATGTCCACCTCTCTCTTTCAGTTATACCGCTTTCTCCACCTCTCTCTCTCTGTTATACCGCCCTTTCCACCTCTCTCTCTCTGCTATACCGCCTTCTCCACCTCTCTCTCTCTGCTATACCGATTTCTCCATCTCTCTCTCTCTGTTATACCGACCTCTCCAACTCTCTCTCTCTGTTATACCGCTTTCTCCACCTCTCTCTCTCTGTTTTACCGCTTTCTCCACCACTCACTCTCTGTTATTCCGCCCTTTCCACCTCTCTCTCTGTGCTATAACGCTTTCTCCACCTCTCTCTCTCTGTTATACCGCCCTCTCCACCTCTCTCTCTCTGTTATACCGCCCTCTCCACCTCTCTCTCTCTGTTATACCGCTAGCTCCACGTCTCTCTCTCTGTTATACCGCTTTCTCCACCTCTCTCTCTCTGTTATACCGCTCTCTCCACCTCTCTCTCTCTGTTATACCGCTGTCTCCACCTCTCTCTCCCTGTTATACCGCCCTCTCCACCTCTCTCTCTCTGTTATACCGCTAGATCCAGCTCTCTCTCTCTGTTATACTGCTTTCTCCACCTCTCTCTCTCTGTTATTCCGCCCTCTCCACCTCTCTCTCTCTGTTATACCGCTTTCTCCACCTCTCTCTCTCTGTTATACCGCTCTGTCCACCTCTCTCTTTCAGTTATACCGCTTTCTCCACCTCTCTCTCTCTGTTATACCGCCCTTTCCACCTCTCTCTCTCAGTTATACCACTTTCTCCACCTCTCTATGGTATACCGCTTTCTCCACCTCTCTCTCTCTGTTATATCGCCCTCTCCACCTCTCTCTCTCTTTAATACCGCTTTCTCCACCTCTCTCTCTTATACCGCGTACTACACCTCTCTCTCTCTGTTATACCGCCCTCTCCACCGTTCTCTCTCTGTTATACCGCTATCTCCTCCTCTCTCTCTCTCTGTTTTATCCCCTCTCCCCCTCTCTCTCTCTGTTATCCAGCTTTCTCCTCCTCTCTTTCTTTCTGTTTTACCCCCTCTCCACCTCTCTCTCTCTGTTATCCCGCTTTCTCCTCCTCTCTCTCTCTCTGTTTTACCCCCTCTCCACCTCTCTCTCTCTGTTATCCCGCTTTCTCCACCTCTCTCTCTCTGTTATACAGCTTTCTCCTCCTCTAACTCTCTCTGTTTCACCCCCTCTCCACCTCCCTCTCTCTGTTATACCGCTTTCTCCACCACTCTCTCTCTGTTATACCACCCTCTCCATCTCTCTCTCTCTGTTATACCGCCCTCTCCACCTCTCTCTCTCTGTTATACCGCTTTCTCCACCTCTCTCTCTCTATTATACCACTTTCACCACCTCTCTCTCTGTGTTATACCGCTATGTCCACCTCTCTCTTTCAGTTATACCGCTTTCTCCACCACTCTCTCTCTGTTATACCACCCTCTCCACCTCTCTCTCTCTGTTATACCGCCCTCTCCACATCTCTCTCTCTGTTATACCGCTTTCTCCTCCTCTCTCTCTCTGTTATACCTCTTTCTCCACCTCTCTCTCTCTGTTATACCGCTTTCTCCACCTCTCTCTCTCTGTTATACCGCCCTCTCCACCTATCTCTCTCTGTTATACCGCTTTGTCCACCTCTTTCTCTGTTATACCACTTTCTCCAACTGTCTCCCTCTGTTATAACGCTTTCTCCACCTCTCTCTCTCAGTTATACCGCCCTCTCCACCTCTCTCTCTCTCTTATACCGCTTTCTCCACCACTCTCTCTCTGTTATAGCGCTTTCTCCACCTCACTCTCTCTGTTATACCGCCCTCTCCTCCTCTCTCTCTCTGTTATACCGTTTTGTCCACCTCTTTCTCTGTTATACCACTTTCTCCACCTGTCTCCCTCTGTTATAACGCTTTCTCCACCTCTCTCTCTCAGTTATACCGCCCTCTCCACCTCTCTCTCTCTGTTATACCGCTTTCTCCACCTCTCTCTCTCTGTTATACCTCTTTCCCCACCTCACTCTCTCTGTTATACCGCCCTCTCCACCTCTCTCTCTGTTATACCGCTTTCTCCACCTCTCTCTCTCTGTTATACTGCCCTCTCCACCTCTCTCTCTCTGTTATAATGCCCTCTCCACCTCTCTCCGTCTGTTATAATGCCCTCTCCACCTCTCTCTTTCTGTTATAATGCCCTCTCCACCTCACTCTCTCTGTTATAATGCCCTCGCCACCTCTCTCTCTCTGTTATAAAGCCCTCTCCACCTCACTCTCTCTGTTATACCGCTTACGCCACCTCTCTCTCTCTTTTATACCGCCCTCTCCACCTCTCTCTCTCTGTTATACCGCTTTCTCCAACTCTCTCTGTTATTCCGCACTCTCCACCTCTCTCCCTCTGGTAATCCTCTTTCCCCACCTTTCTCTGTTATACCACTACCACCACCTGTCTCTCTGTTATACCGCTTTCTCCATCTCTCTCTCTCTGTTTTACCTCCTTCTCCACCTCTCTCTCTCTGTTATACCGCTTTCTCCACCTCTCTCTCTCTGTTATACCGCTTTCTCCACCTCTCTCTCTTTGTTTTACCGCTTCTCCACCTCTCTCTCTCTGGTACACCTCTTTATCCACCTCTCTCTATGTGATACCGCTTTCTCCACCTCTCTCTCTCTGTTTTACCGCCCTCTCCACCTCTCTTACTCTGTTATACCGCTTTCTCCACCTCTCTCTCTCTGTTATACCTCTTTCTGCACCTCTCTCTGTTATTCCGCTTTCTCCACCTCTCCTTTTCTGTTGTACCGCTTTCTACATCTCTCTCTCTCTATTATTACGCTTTCTCCACCTCTCTCTCTCTATTATATCGCCCTCTCCACCTCTCTCTCTCTGTTATACCGCTTTCTCCACCTCTCTCCCTCTTTTATACCGCTTTCTCCACATCTCTCTCTCTGTTATACCGCTTTCTCCACCTCTCTCTCTCTGTTATACCGCTTTCTCCACCTCTCTCTCTCTGTTATACCGCTTTCTCCACCTCTCTCTCTCTGTTATACCGCTTTCTCCACCTCTCTCTCTCATTGTTATTCCCCCCTCTCCACCTCTCTCTCTCTGTTGTACCGCTTTCTCCTCCTCTGTCTCTCTGTTATTCCCTCCTCTCCACCTCTCTCTCTCTGTTATACCGCTTTCTCCACCTCTCTCTCTCTGTTATTCCCCCCTCTCCACCTTTCTCTCTCTGTTATACCGCTTTCTCCACCTCTCTCTCTGTTATACCGCTTTCTCCACTTCTCTCTCTCTGTTATACCGCTTTCTCCACCTCTCTCTCTCTGTTATACTGCTTTATCCACCTCTCTCTCTCTGTTATACTGCTTTATCCTCCTTTCTCTCTCTGTTATACCGACTTCTCCATCTCTCTCTCTCTGTTATACCGCATTCTCCATCTCTCTCTCTCTGTTATACTGCTTTATCCACCTCTCTCTCTGTTATACCGACTTCTCCATCTCTCTCTCTCTGTTATATCGCTTTCTCAACCTCTCTCTCTCTGTTATACCGCTTTCTCCGACTCTCTCTCTCTGTTATACCGCTTTCTCCACCTCTCTCTCTCTGTTATACCGCTTTCACAACCTCTCTCTCTCTGTTATACCGCATTCTCCACCTCTCTCTCTCTGTTATACTGCTTTATCCAACTCTCTCTCTCTGTTATACTGCTTTATCCACCTCTCTCTCTGTTATACCGACTTCTCCATCTCTCTCTCTCTGTTATATCGCTTTCTCAACCTCTCTCTCTCTGTTATACCGCTATCTCCGCCTCTCTCTCTCTGTTATACCGCTTTCTCCACCTCTCTCTCTCTCTGTTATGCCGCTTTCTCAACCTCTCTCTCTGTGTTATACCGCTTTCTCCACCTCTCTCTCTCTGTTATACCGCTTTTTCCACCTCTCGCTCTCTGTTATACCGCTTTCTCCACCTCTCTCTCTCTGTTATGCCGCTTTCTCCACGTCTCTCTCTCTGTTTTACCGCCCCCTCCACCTCTCTCGCTCTGTTATACCGCTCTCTCCACCTCTCTCTCTCTGTTTTACCGCCCTCTCCACCTCTCTCTCTTTGTTATACCGCTCTCTCCACCTCTCTCTCTCTGTTATACCGCGATCTCCACCTCTCTCTCTCTGTTATACCGCTTTCTCCTCCTCTCTCTCTGTTATACCGCTATCTCCACCTCACTATCTCTGTTAAACCGGTTTCCCTACCTCTCTCTCTCTGTTATACCGCCCTCTCCACCTCTATCTCTCTGTTATACCGCCCTCTCCACCTCTCTCTCTATGTTATACCGCCCTCTCCACCTCTATCTCTCTGTTATACCGCCCTCCCCACCTCTCTCTCTGTTATACCGCTTCTCCACCTCTCTCTCTCTGTTATACCGCTTTCTCCACATCTCCCTCCCTGTTATACCGCTTTCTCCACCTCTCTCTCTCTGTTATATCGCTTTCTCCACCTCTCTCCCTCTGTTAAACCGCCCTCTCCACCTCTCTCTCTCTGTTATACCGCCCTCTCCACCTCTCTCTCTTTGTTATACCGCTTTCTCCAACTCTCTCTCTCTGTTATACCGCTTTCTCCACCTCTTTCTCTCTGTTATACCGCTTTCTCCACCTCTCTCTCTCTGTTATACTGCTTTATCCACCTCTCTCTCTCTGTTATACTGCTTTATCCACCTCTCTCTCTCTGTTATACCGCCCTCTCTGCCTCTCTCTCTCTGTTATACCGCTTTCTCCACCTCTCTCTCTCTGTTATACCGCTTTCTCCACCTCTCTCTCTCTGTTATACTACTTTCTCCACCTCTCTCTCTCAGTTATATCGCTTTCTCCACCTCTCTCTCTCTGTTAAACCGATTTCTCCACCTCTCTCTCTCTGTTACACCGCTTTCTGCACCTCTCTCTTTCTGTTATGCCCCTTTCTACACCTCTCTCTCACTGTTATACCGCTTTCTCCAGCTCTCTCTCTCTGTTTTACCGCTTTCTCCACCTCTCTCTCTCTATTACACCGCTCTCTCCACCTCTCTCTCCCTGTTATACAGCTTTCTCCACCTCTCTCTCTCTGTTATACCGATTTCTCCACCTCTCTCTCTCTGTTATACCGATTTCTCGACCTCTCTCTCTCTGTTATACCGCTCTCTCCACCTCTCTCTCTCTGTTATACCGCTTTCTCCACCTCTCTCCCTCTGTTATATCGCTTTCTCCACCTCTCTCTCTCTGTTATACCGCCCTCTCCACCTCTCTCTCTCTGTTATACCGCTTTCTCCACCTCTCTCTCTCTGTTTTACCGCTTTCTCCATCTCTCTCTCTTTGTTATACCGCTTTCTACACCTCTCTCTCTGTTATTCAGCTTTTGCAACCTCTCTCTCTGTTATACCGCTTTCTCCACCTCTCTCTCTCTGTTTTACCGCTTTCTCCACCTCTCTCTCTCTGTTATACCGCTTTCTCCACCTCTCTCTCTCTGTTATAC
Organism: Cetorhinus maximus; assembly: GCF_964194155.1. NCBI lineage: Eukaryota > Metazoa > Chordata > Chondrichthyes > Lamniformes > Cetorhinidae > Cetorhinus > Cetorhinus maximus. The sequence goes on from NC_135888.1 coordinate 25,404,767, forward strand.
CGCTTTCTCCACCTCTCTCTCTCCGTTATACCGCTTTCTCCATCTCTCTCTCTCAGTTATATCGCTTTCTCCACCTCTCTCTCTCTGTTTAACCGATTTCTCCACCTCTCTCTCTCTGTTAAACCGCTTTCTCCACCTCTCTTCTCTGTTATACTGCTTTCTCCACCTCTCTCCCTCTGTTATACCGCTTTCTCCATCTCTCTCTCTCAGTTATATCGCTTTCTCCACCTCTCTCTCTCTGTTAAACCGATTTCTCCACCTCTCTCTCTGTTAAACCGATTTCTCCACCTCTCTCTCCCTGTTAAACCGATTTCTCCACCTCTCTCTCTCTGTTATACCGCTGTCTCCATCTCTCTCTCTCAGTTATATCGCTTTCTCCACCTCTCTCTCTCAGTTATACCGCTTTCTCCAACTCTCTCTCTCTGTTATACCGCTTTCTACAACTCTCTCTCTCTGTTACACCACTTTCTCCACCTCTCTCTCTCTGTCATACCGCTTTCTCCATCTCTCTCTCTCTGTCATACCACTTTCTCCATCTCTCTCTCTCTGTTATACTGCCCTCTCCACCTCTCTCTCTCTGTTATACCGCTTTCTCCACCTCTCTCTCTCTCTTTTATACCGCCCTCTCCACCTCTCTCTCTCAGTTATACCACCCTCTCCACCTCTCTCCCTCTGTTATACTGCTTTCTCCACCTCTCTCTCTCTGTCATACCGCTTTCTCCACCTCACTCGCTCTGTTGTACCGCCCTCTCCACATCTCTCTCTCTGTTATACCGCTTTCTCCACCTCTCTCTCTCTCTTTTATACCGCCCTCTCCACCTCTCTCTCTCAGTTATACCACCCTCTCCACCTCTCTCCCTCTGTTATACTGCTTTCTCCACCTCTCTCTCTCTGTCATACCGCTTTCTCCACCTCACTCGCTCTGTTGTACCGCCCTCTCCACATCTCTCTCTCTGTTATACCGCTTTCTCCACCTCTCTCTCTCCATTATACCGCTTTCTCCACCTCTCTCTCTCTGTTATTCCGCCCTTTCCACCTCTCTCTCTCTGTTATACCGCCCTCTCCACCTCTTCTCTCTGTTATACCGCTTTCTCCACCTCTCTCTCTCTGTTATACCGCTTTCTCCTCCTCTCTGTCTCTGTTATACTGCTAGCTCCACGTCTCTCCCTCTGTTATACCGACCTCTCCACCTCTCTCTCTCTGTTATACCGCTTTCTCCACCTCTCTCTCTCTGTTTTACCGCTTTCTCCACCACTCACTCTTTGTTATTCCGCCCTTTCCACCTCTCTCTCTGTGTTATAACGCTTTCTCCACCTCTCTCTCTCTGTTATACCTCCCTCTCCACCTCCCTCTCTCTGTTATACAGCTTTCTCCACCTCTCTCTCTCTGTTATACCACCCTCTGCACCTCTCTCTCTCTGTTATAACGCTTTCTCCACCTCTCTCTCTCTTTTATAACACTTTCTCCTCCTCTTACTCTCTATTATACCCATTTCTCGACCTTTCTCTCGCTGTTATACTGCTTTCTCCACCTCTCTCTCTGTTTTACCGCCCTCTCCACTTCTCTCTCTCTGTTATACCGCTTTCTCCACCTCTCTCTCTCTGTTGTACTGCCCTCTCCACCTCTCTCTCTGTTATACAGTTTCTCCACCTGTCTCTCTCTGTTATACCGCTTTCTCCACCACTCTCTCTCTGTTATACCGCTTTCTCCACCTCTCTCTCTCTCTTTTATACCGCCATCTCCACCTCTCTCTCTCTGTTATACCGCATTGTCCACCTCTCTCTCTCTGTTATACCGCGTTCTCCACCTCTCTCTCTCTATTATACCGCATTCTCAACCTCTCTCTCTCTGTTATACCGCCCGCTCCACCTTTCTCTCTCTGTTATACCGCTTTCTCCTCCTCTCTCTCTGTTTTATCCCCTCTCCCCCTCTCTCTCTCTGTTATCCTGCTTTCTCCTCCTCTCTCTCTTTCTGTTTTACCCCCTCTCCACCTCTCTCTCTCTGTTATCCCGCTTTCTCCTCCTCTCTCTCTCTCTGTTTTACCCCCTCTCCACCTCTCTCTCTCTGTTATCCCGCTTTCTCCACCTCTCTCTCTCTGTTATACAGCTTTCTCCTCCTCTAACTCTCTCTGTTTCACCGCCTCTCCACCTCCCTCTCTCTGTTATACCGCTTTCTCCACCACTCTCTCTCTGTTATACCACCCTCTCCATCTCTCTCTCTCTGTTATACCGCCCTCTCCACCTCTCTCTCTCTGTTATACCGCTTTCTCCACCTCTCTCTCTCTATTATACCACTTTCACCACCTCTCTCTCTGTGTTATACCGCTATGTCCACCTCTCTCTTTCAGTTATACCGCTTTCTCCACCTCTCTCTCTCTGTTATACCGCCCTTTCCACCTCTCTCTCTCTGCTATACCGCCTTCTCCACCTCTCTCTCTCTGCTATACCGATCTCTCCATCTCTCTCTCTCTGTTATACCGACCTCTCCAACTCTCTCTCTCTGTTATACCGCTTTCTCCACCTCTCTCTCTCTGTTTTACCGCTTTCTCCACCACTCACTCTCTGTTATTCCGCCCTTTCCACCTCTCTCTCTGTGCTATAACGCTTTCTCCACCTCTCTCTCTCTGTTATACCGCCCTCTCCACCTCTCTCTCTCTGTTATACCGCCCTCTCCACCTCTCTCTCTCTGTTATACCGCTAGCTCCACGTCTCTCTCTCTGTTATACCGCTTTCTCCACCTCTCTCTCTCTGTTATACCGCTCTCTCCACCTCTCTCTCTCTGTTATACCGCTGTCTCCACCTCTCTCTCCCTGTTATACCGCCCTCTCCACCTCTCTCTCTCTGTTATACCGCTAGATCCAGCTCTCTCTCTCTGTTATACTGCTTTCTCCACCTCTCTCTCTCTGTTATTCCGCCCTCTCCACCTCTCTCTCTCTGTTATACCGCTTTCTCCACCTCTCTCTCTCTGTTATACCGCTCTGTCCACCTCTCTCTTTCAGTTATACCGCTTTCTCCACCTCTCTCTCTCTGTTATACCGCCCTTTCCACCTCTCTCTCTCAGTTATACCACTTTCTCCACCTCTCTATGGTATACCGCTTTCTCCACCTCTCTCTCTCTGTTATATCGCCCTCTCCACCTCTCTCTCTCTTTAATACCGCTTTCTCCACCTCTCTCTCTTATACCGCGTACTACACCTCTCTCTCTCTGTTATACCGCCCTCTCCACCGTTCTCTCTCTGTTATACCGCTATCTCCTCCTCTCTCTCTCTCTGTTTTATCCCCTCTCCCCCTCTCTCTCTCTGTTATCCAGCTTTCTCCTCCTCTCTTTCTTTCTGTTTTACCCCCTCTCCACCTCTCTCTCTCTGTTATCCCGCTTTCTCCTCCTCTCTCTCTCTCTGTTTTACCCCCTCTCCACCTCTCTCTCTCTGTTATCCCGCTTTCTCCACCTCTCTCTCTCTGTTATACAGCTTTCTCCTCCTCTAACTCTCTCTGTTTCACCCCCTCTCCACCTCCCTCTCTCTGTTATACCGCTTTCTCCACCACTCTCTCTCTGTTATACCACCCTCTCCATCTCTCTCTCTCTGTTATACCGCCCTCTCCACCTCTCTCTCTCTGTTATACCGCTTTCTCCACCTCTCTCTCTCTATTATACCACTTTCACCACCTCTCTCTCTGTGTTATACCGCTATGTCCACCTCTCTCTTTCAGTTATACCGCTTTCTCCACCACTCTCTCTCTGTTATACCACCCTCTCCACCTCTCTCTCTCTGTTATACCGCCCTCTCCACATCTCTCTCTCTGTTATACCGCTTTCTCCTCCTCTCTCTCTCTGTTATACCTCTTTCTCCACCTCTCTCTCTCTGTTATACCGCTTTCTCCACCTCTCTCTCTCTGTTATACCGCCCTCTCCACCTATCTCTCTCTGTTATACCGCTTTGTCCACCTCTTTCTCTGTTATACCACTTTCTCCAACTGTCTCCCTCTGTTATAACGCTTTCTCCACCTCTCTCTCTCAGTTATACCGCCCTCTCCACCTCTCTCTCTCTCTTATACCGCTTTCTCCACCACTCTCTCTCTGTTATAGCGCTTTCTCCACCTCACTCTCTCTGTTATACCGCCCTCTCCTCCTCTCTCTCTCTGTTATACCGTTTTGTCCACCTCTTTCTCTGTTATACCACTTTCTCCACCTGTCTCCCTCTGTTATAACGCTTTCTCCACCTCTCTCTCTCAGTTATACCACCCTCTCCACCTCTCTCTCTCTGTTATACCGCTTTCTCCACCTCTCTCTCTCTGTTATACCTCTTTCCCCACCTCACTCTCTCTGTTATACCGCCCTCTCCACCTCTCTCTCTGTTATACCGCTTTCTCCACCTCTCTCTCTCTGTTATACTGCCCTCTCCACCTCTCTCTCTCTGTTATAATGCCCTCTCCACCTCTCTCCGTCTGTTATAATGCCCTCTCCACCTCTCTCTTTCTGTTATAATGCCCTCTCCACCTCACTCTCTCTGTTATAATGCCCTCGCCACCTCTCTCTCTCTGTTATAAAGCCCTCTCCACCTCACTCTCTCTGTTATACCGCTTACGCCACCTCTCTCTCTCTTTTATACCGCCCTCTCCACCTCTCTCTCTCTGTTATACCGCTTTCTCCAACTCTCTCTGTTATTCCGCACTCTCCACCTCTCTCCCTCTGGTAATCCTCTTTCCCCACCTTTCTCTGTTATACCACTACCACCACCTGTCTCTCTGTTATACCGCTTTCTCCATCTCTCTCTCTCTGTTTTACCTCCTTCTCCACCTCTCTCTCTCTGTTATACCGCTTTCTCCACCTCTCTCTCTCTGTTATACCGCTTTCTCCACCTCTCTCTCTTTGTTTTACCGCTTCTCCACCTCTCTCTCTCTGGTACACCTCTTTATCCACCTCTCTCTATGTGATACCGCTTTCTCCACCTCTCTCTCTCTGTTTTACCGCCCTCTCCACCTCTCTTACTCTGTTATACCGCTTTCTCCACCTCTCTCTCTCTGTTATACCTCTTTCTGCACCTCTCTCTGTTATTCCGCTTTCTCCACCTCTCCTTTTCTGTTGTACCGCTTTCTACATCTCTCTCTCTCTATTATTACGCTTTCTCCACCTCTCTCTCTCTATTATATCGCCCTCTCCACCTCTCTCTCTCTGTTATACCGCTTTCTCCACCTCTCTCCCTCTTTTATACCGCTTTCTCCACATCTCTCTCTCTGTTATACCGCTTTCTCCACCTCTCTCTCTCTGTTATACCGCTTTCTCCACCTCTCTCTCTCTGTTATACCGCTTTCTCCACCTCTCTCTCTCTGTTATACCGCTTTCTCCACCTCTCTCTCTCATTGTTATTCCCCCCTCTCCACCTCTCTCTCTCTGTTGTACCGCTTTCTCCTCCTCTGTCTCTCTGTTATTCCCTCCTCTCCACCTCTCTCTCTCTGTTATACCGCTTTCTCCACCTCTCTCTCTCTGTTATTCCCCCCTCTCCACCTTTCTCTCTCTGTTATACCGCTTTCTCCACCTCTCTCTCTGTTATACCGCTTTCTCCACTTCTCTCTCTCTGTTATACCGCTTTCTCCACCTCTCTCTCTCTGTTATACTGCTTTATCCACCTCTCTCTCTCTGTTATACTGCTTTATCCTCCTTTCTCTCTCTGTTATACCGACTTCTCCATCTCTCTCTCTCTGTTATACCGCATTCTCCATCTCTCTCTCTGTGTTATACTGCTTTATCCACCTCTCTCTCTGTTATACCGACTTCTCCATCTCTCTCTCTCTGTTATATCGCTTTCTCAACCTCTCTCTCTCTGTTATACCGCTTTCTCCGACTCTCTCTCTCTGTTATACCGCTTTCTCCACCTCTCTCTCTCTGTTATACCGCTTTCACAACCTCTCTCTCTCTGTTATACCGCATTCTCCACCTCTCTCTCTCTGTTATACTGCTTTATCCAACTCTCTCTCTCTGTTATACTGCTTTATCCACCTCTCTCTCTGTTATACCGACTTCTCCATCTCTCTCTCTCTGTTATATCGCTTTCTCAACCTCTCTCTCTCTGTTATACCGCTATCTCCGCCTCTCTCTCTCTGTTATACCGCTTTCTCCACCTCTCTCTCTCTCTGTTATGCCGCTTTCTCAACCTCTCTCTCTGTGTTATACCGCTTTCTCCACCTCTCTCTCTCTGTTATACCGCTTTTTCCACCTCTCGCTCTCTGTTATACCGCTTTCTCCACCTCTCTCTCTCTGTTATGCCGCTTTCTCCACGTCTCTCTCTCTGTTTTACCGCCCCCTCCACCTCTCTCGCTCTGTTATACCGCTCTCTCCACCTCTCTCTCTCTGTTTTACCGCCCTCTCCACCTCTCTCTCTTTGTTATACCGCTCTCTCCACCTCTCTCTCTCTGTTATACCGCGATCTCCACCTCTCTCTCTCTGTTATACCGCTTTCTCCTCCTCTCTCTCTGTTATACCGCTATCTCCACCTCACTATCTCTGTTAAACCGGTTTCCCTACCTCTCTCTCTCTGTTATACCGCCCTCTCCACCTCTATCTCTCTGTTATACCGCCCTCTCCACCTCTCTCTCTATGTTATACCGCCCTCTCCACCTCTATCTCTCTGTTATACCGCCCTCCCCACCTCTCTCTCTGTTATACCGCTTCTCCACCTCTCTCTCTCTGTTATACCGCTTTCTCCACATCTCCCTCCCTGTTATACCGCTTTCTCCACCTCTCTCTCTCTGTTATATCGCTTTCTCCACCTCTCTCCCTCTGTTAAACCGCCCTCTCCACCTCTCTCTCTCTGTTATACCGCCCTCTCCACCTCTCTCTCTTTGTTATACCGCTTTCTCCAACTCTCTCTCTCTGTTATACCGCTCTGTCCACCTCTCTCTTTCAGTTATACCGCTTTCTCCACCTCTCTCTCTCTGTTATACCGCCCTTTCCACCTCTCTCTCTCAGTTATACCACTTTCTCCACCTCTCTATGGTATACCGCTTTCTCCACCTCTCTCTCTCTGTTATATCGCCCTCTCCACCTCTCTCTCTCTTTAATACCGCTTTCTCCACCTCTCTCTCTTATACCGCGTACTACACCTCTCTCTCTCTGTTATACCGCCCTCTCCACCGTTCTCTCTCTGTTATACCGCTATCTCCTCCTCTCTCTCTCTCTGTTTTATCCCCTCTCCCCCTCTCTCTCTCTGTTATCCAGCTTTCTCCTCCTCTCTTTCTTTCTGTTTTACCCCCTCTCCACCTCTCTCTCTCTGTTATCCCGCTTTCTCCTCCTCTCTCTCTCTCTGTTTTACCCCCTCTCCACCTCTCTCTCTCTGTTATCCCGCTTTCTCCACCTCTCTCTCTCTGTTATACAGCTTTCTCCTCCTCTAACTCTCTCTGTTTCACCCCCTCTCCACCTCCCTCTCTCTGTTATACCGCTTTCTCCACCACTCTCTCTCTGTTATACCACCCTCTCCATCTCTCTCTCTCTGTTATACCGCCCTCTCCACCTCTCTCTCTCTGTTATACCGCTTTCTCCACCTCTCTCTCTCTATTATACCACTTTCACCACCTCTCTCTCTGTGTTATACCGCTATGTCCACCTCTCTCTTTCAGTTATACCGCTTTCTCCACCACTCTCTCTCTGTTATACCACCCTCTCCACCTCTCTCTCTCTGTTATACCGCCCTCTCCACATCTCTCTCTCTGTTATACCGCTTTCTCCTCCTCTCTCTCTCTGTTATACCTCTTTCTCCACCTCTCTCTCTCTGTTATACCGCTTTCTCCACCTCTCTCTCTCTGTTATACCGCCCTCTCCACCTATCTCTCTCTGTTATACCGCTTTGTCCACCTCTTTCTCTGTTATACCACTTTCTCCAACTGTCTCCCTCTGTTATAACGCTTTCTCCACCTCTCTCTCTCAGTTATACCGCCCTCTCCACCTCTCTCTCTCTCTTATACCGCTTTCTCCACCACTCTCTCTCTGTTATAGCGCTTTCTCCACCTCACTCTCTCTGTTATACCGCCCTCTCCTCCTCTCTCTCTCTGTTATACCGTTTTGTCCACCTCTTTCTCTGTTATACCACTTTCTCCACCTGTCTCCCTCTGTTATAACGCTTTCTCCACCTCTCTCTCTCAGTTATACCACCCTCTCCACCTCTCTCTCTCTGTTATACCGCTTTCTCCACCTCTCTCTCTCTGTTATACCTCTTTCCCCACCTCACTCTCTCTGTTATACCGCCCTCTCCACCTCTCTCTCTGTTATACCGCTTTCTCCACCTCTCTCTCTCTGTTATACTGCCCTCTCCACCTCTCTCTCTCTGTTATAATGCCCTCTCCACCTCTCTCCGTCTGTTATAATGCCCTCTCCACCTCTCTCTTTCTGTTATAATGCCCTCTCCACCTCACTCTCTCTGTTATAATGCCCTCGCCACCTCTCTCTCTCTGTTATAAAGCCCTCTCCACCTCACTCTCTCTGTTATACCGCTTACGCCACCTCTCTCTCTCTTTTATACCGCCCTCTCCACCTCTCTCTCTCTGTTATACCGCTTTCTCCAACTCTCTCTGTTATTCCGCACTCTCCACCTCTCTCCCTCTGGTAATCCTCTTTCCCCACCTTTCTCTGTTATACCACTACCACCACCTGTCTCTCTGTTATACCGCTTTCTCCATCTCTCTCTCTCTGTTTTACCTCCTTCTCCACCTCTCTCTCTCTGTTATACCGCTTTCTCCACCTCTCTCTCTCTGTTATACCGCTTTCTCCACCTCTCTCTCTTTGTTTTACCGCTTCTCCACCTCTCTCTCTCTGGTACACCTCTTTATCCACCTCTCTCTATGTGATACCGCTTTCTCCACCTCTCTCTCTCTGTTTTACCGCCCTCTCCACCTCTCTTACTCTGTTATACCGCTTTCTCCACCTCTCTCTCTCTGTTATACCTCTTTCTGCACCTCTCTCTGTTATTCCGCTTTCTCCACCTCTCCTTTTCTGTTGTACCGCTTTCTACATCTCTCTCTCTCTATTATTACGCTTTCTCCACCTCTCTCTCTCTATTATATCGCCCTCTCCACCTCTCTCTCTCTGTTATACCGCTTTCTCCACCTCTCTCCCTCTTTTATACCGCTTTCTCCACATCTCTCTCTCTGTTATACCGCTTTCTCCACCTCTCTCTCTCTGTTATACCGCTTTCTCCACCTCTCTCTCTCTGTTATACCGCTTTCTCCACCTCTCTCTCTCTGTTATACCGCTTTCTCCACCTCTCTCTCTCATTGTTATTCCCCCCTCTCCACCTCTCTCTCTCTGTTGTACCGCTTTCTCCTCCTCTGTCTCTCTGTTATTCCCTCCTCTCCACCTCTCTCTCTCTGTTATACCGCTTTCTCCACCTCTCTCTCTCTGTTATTCCCCCCTCTCCACCTTTCTCTCTCTGTTATACCGCTTTCTCCACCTCTCTCTCTGTTATACCGCTTTCTCCACTTCTCTCTCTCTGTTATACCGCTTTCTCCACCTCTCTCTCTCTGTTATACTGCTTTATCCACCTCTCTCTCTCTGTTATACTGCTTTATCCTCCTTTCTCTCTCTGTTATACCGACTTCTCCATCTCTCTCTCTCTGTTATACCGCATTCTCCATCTCTCTCTCTGTGTTATACTGCTTTATCCACCTCTCTCTCTGTTATACCGACTTCTCCATCTCTCTCTCTCTGTTATATCGCTTTCTCAACCTCTCTCTCTCTGTTATACCGCTTTCTCCGACTCTCTCTCTCTGTTATACCGCTTTCTCCACCTCTCTCTCTCTGTTATACCGCTTTCACAACCTCTCTCTCTCTGTTATACCGCATTCTCCACCTCTCTCTCTCTGTTATACTGCTTTATCCAACTCTCTCTCTCTGTTATACTGCTTTATCCACCTCTCTCTCTGTTATACCGACTTCTCCATCTCTCTCTCTCTGTTATATCGCTTTCTCAACCTCTCTCTCTCTGTTATACCGCTATCTCCGCCTCTCTCTCTCTGTTATACCGCTTTCTCCACCTCTCTCTCTCTCTGTTATGCCGCTTTCTCAACCTCTCTCTCTGTGTTATACCGCTTTCTCCACCTCTCTCTCTCTGTTATACCGCTTTTTCCACCTCTCGCTCTCTGTTATACCGCTTTCTCCACCTCTCTCTCTCTGTTATGCCGCTTTCTCCACGTCTCTCTCTCTGTTTTACCGCCCCCTCCACCTCTCTCGCTCTGTTATACCGCTCTCTCCACCTCTCTCTCTCTGTTTTACCGCCCTCTCCACCTCTCTCTCTTTGTTATACCGCTCTCTCCACCTCTCTCTCTCTGTTATACCGCGATCTCCACCTCTCTCTCTCTGTTATACCGCTTTCTCCTCCTCTCTCTCTGTTATACCGCTATCTCCACCTCACTATCTCTGTTAAACCGGTTTCCCTACCTCTCTCTCTCTGTTATACCGCCCTCTCCACCTCTATCTCTCTGTTATACCGCCCTCTCCACCTCTCTCTCTATGTTATACCGCCCTCTCCACCTCTATCTCTCTGTTATACCGCCCTCCCCACCTCTCTCTCTGTTATACCGCTTCTCCACCTCTCTCTCTCTGTTATACCGCTTTCTCCACATCTCCCTCCCTGTTATACCGCTTTCTCCACCTCTCTCTCTCTGTTATATCGCTTTCTCCACCTCTCTCCCTCTGTTAAACCGCCCTCTCCACCTCTCTCTCTCTGTTATACCGCCCTCTCCACCTCTCTCTCTTTGTTATACCGCTTTCTCCAACTCTCTCTCTCTGTTATACCGCTTTCTCCACCTCTTTCTCTCTGTTATACCGCTTTCTCCACCTCTCTCTCTCTGTTATACTGCTTTATCCACCTCTCTCTCTCTGTTATACTGCTTTATCCACCTCTCTCTCTCTGTTATACCGCCCTCTCTGCCTCTCTCTCTCTGTTATACCGCTTTCTCCACCTCTCTCTCTCTGTTATACCGCTTTCTCCACCTCTCTCTCTCTGTTATACTACTTTCTCCACCTCTCTCTCTCAGTTATATCGCTTTCTCCACCTCTCTCTCTCTGTTAAACCGATTTCTCCACCTCTCTCTCTCTGTTACACCGCTTTCTGCACCTCTCTCTTTCTGTTATGCCCCTTTCTACACCTCTCTCTCACTGTTATACCGCTTTCTCCTCCTCTCTCTCTCTGTTATACCGATTTCTCGACCTCTCTCTCTCTGTTATACCGCTCTCTCCACCTCTCTCTCTCTGTTATACCGCTTTCTCCACCTCTCTCCCTCTGTTATATCGCTTTCTCCACCTCTCTCTCTCTGTTATACCGCCCTCTCCACCTCTCTCTCTCTGTTATACCGCTTTCTCCACCTCTCTCTCTCTGTTTTACCGCTTTCTCCATCTCTCTCTCTTTGTTATACCGCTTTCTACACCTCTCTCTCTGTTATTCAGCTTTTGCAACCTCTCTCTCTGTTATACCGCTTTCTCCACCTCTCTCTCTCTGTTTTACCGCTTTCTCCACCTCTCTCTCTCTGTTATACCGCTTTCTCCACCTCTCTCTCTCTGTTATACCGCTTTCTCCACCTCTCTCTCTCCGTTATACCGCTTTCTCCATCTCTCTCTCTCAGTTATATCGCTTTCTCCACCTCTCTCTCTCTGTTTAACCGATTTCTCCACCTCTCTCTCTCTGTTAAACCGCTTTCTCCACCTCTCTTCTCTGTTATACTGCTTTCTCCACCTCTCTCCCTCTGTTATACCGCTTTCTCCATCTCTCTCTGTCAGTTATATCGCTTTCTCCACCTCTCTCTCTCTGTTAAACCGATTTCTCCACCTCTCTCTCTGTTAAACCGATTTCTCCACCTCTCTCTCCCTGTTAAACCGATTTCTCCACCTCTCTCTCTCTGTTATACCGCTGTCTCCATCTCTCTCTCTCAGTTATATCGCTTTCTCCACCTCTCTCTCTCAGTTATACCGCTTTCTACAACTCTCTCTCTCTGTTATACCGCTTTCTACAACTCTCTCTCTCTGTTACACCACTTTCTCCACCTCTCTCTCTCTGTCATACCGCTTTCTCCATCTCTCTCTCTCTGTCATACCACTTTCTCCATCTCTCTCTCTCTGTTATACTGCCCTCTCCACCTCTCTCTCTCTGTTATACCGCTTTCTCCACCTCTCTCTCTCTCTTTTATACCGCCCTCTCCACCTCTCTCTCTCAGTTATACCACCCTCTCCACCTCTCTCCCTCTGTTATACTGCTTTCTCCACCTCTCTCTCTCTGTCATACCGCTTTCTCCACCTCACTCGCTCTGTTGTACCGCCCTCTCCACATCTCTCTCTCTGTTATACCGCTTTCTCCACCTCTCTCTCTGTTATTCCGCCCTTTCAACATCTCTCTCTCTGTTATACCGCTTTCTCCTCCTCTCTCTCTCTGTTATACCGCTTTCTCCACCTCTCTCTCTCCATTATACCGCTTTCTCCACCTCTCTCTCTCTGTTATTCCGCCCTTTCCACCTCTCTCTCTCTGTTATACCGCCCTCTCCACCTCTTCTCTCTGTTATACCGCTTTCTCCACCTCTCTCTCTCTGTTATACCGCTTTCTCCTCCTCTCTGTCTCTGTTATACTGCTAGCTCCACGTCTCTCCCTCTGTTATACCGACCTCTCCACCTCTCTCTCTCTGTTATACCGCTTTCTCCACCTCTCTCTCTCTGTTTTACCGCTTTCTCCACCACTCACTCTTTGTTATTCCGCCCTTTCCACCTCTCTCTCTGTGTTATAACGCTTTCTCCACCTCTCTCTCTCTGTTATACCTCCCTCTCCACCTCCCTCTCTCTGTTATACAGCTTTCTCCACCTCTCTCTCTCTGTTATACCACCCTCTGCACCTCTCTCTCTCTGTTATAACGCTTTCTCCACCTCTCTCTCTCTTTTATAACACTTTCTCCTCCTCTTACTCTCTATTATACCCATTTCTCGACCTTTCTCTCGCTGTTATACTGCTTTCTCCACCTCTCCTTCTCTGTTTTACCGCCCTCTCCACTTCTCTCTCTCTGTTATACCGCTTTCTCCACCTCTCTCTCTCTGTTGTACTGCCCTCTCCACCTCTCTCTCTGTTATACAGTTTCTCCACCTGTCTCTCTCTGTTATACCGCTTTCTCCACCACTCTCTCTCTGTTATACCGCTTTCTCCACCTCTCTCTCTCTCTTTTATACCGCCATCTCCACCTCTCTCTCTCTGTTATACCGCATTGTCCACCTCTCTCTCTCTGTTATACCGCGTTCTCCACCTCTCTCTCTCTATTATACCGCATTCTCAACCTCTCTCTCTCTGTTATACCGCCCGCTCCACCTTTCTCTCTCTGTTATACCGCTTTCTCCTCCTCTCTCTCTGTTTTATCCCCTCTCCCCCTCTCTCTCTCTGTTATCCTGCTTTCTCCTCCTCTCTCTCTTTCTGTTTTACCCCCTCTCCACCTCTCTCTCTCTGTTATCCCGCTTTCTCCTCCTCTCTCTCTCTCTGTTTTACCCCCTCTCCACCTCTCTCTCTCTGTTATCCCGCTTTCTCCACCTCTCTCTCTCTGTTATACAGCTTTCTCCTCCTCTAACTCTCTCTGTTTCACCCCCTCTCCACCTCCCTCTCTCTGTTATACCGCTTTCTCCACCACTCTCTCTCTGTTATACCACCCTCTCCATCTCTCTCTCTCTGTTATACCGCCCTCTCCACCTCTCTCTCTCTGTTATACCGCTTTCTCCACCTCTCTCTCTCTATTATACCACTTTCACCACCTCTCTCTCTGTGTTATACCGCTATGTCCACCTCTCTCTTTCAGTTATACCGCTTTCTCCACCTCTCTCTCTCTGTTATACCGCCCTTTCCACCTCTCTCTCTCTGCTATACCGCCTTCTCCACCTCTCTCTCTCTGCTATACCGATCTCTCCATCTCTCTCTCTCTGTTATACCGACCTCTCCAACTCTCTCTCTCTGTTATACCGCTTTCTCCACCTCTCTCTCTCTGTTTTACCGCTTTCTCCACCACTCACTCTCTGTTATTCCGCCCTTTCCACCTCTCTCTCTGTGCTATAACGCTTTCTCCACCTCTCTCTCTCTGTTATACCACCCTCTCCACCTCTCTCTCTCTGTTATACCGCCCTCTCCACCTCTCTCTCTCTGTTATACCGCTAGCTCCACGTCTCTCTCTCTGTTATACCGCTTTCTCCACCTCTCTCTCTCTGTTATACCGCTCTCTCCACCTCTCTCTCTCTGTTATACCGCTGTCTCCACCTCTCTCTCCCTGTTATACCGCCCTCTCCACCTCTCTCTCTCTGTTATACCGCTAGATCCAGCTCTCTCTCTCTGTTATACTGCTTTCTCCACCTCTCTCTCTCTGTTATTCCGCCCTCTCCACCTCTCTCTCTCTGTTATACCGCTTTCTCCACCTCTCTCTCTCTGTTATACCGCTCTGTCCACCTCTCTCTTTCAGTTATACCGCTTTCTCCACCTCTCTCTCTCTGTTATACCGCCCTTTCCACCTCTCTCTCTCTGTTATACCACTTTCTCCACCTCTCTATGGTATACCGCTTTCTCCACCTCTCTCTCTCTGTTATATCGCCCTCTCCACCTCTCTCTCTCTTTAATACCGCTTTCTCCACCTCTCTCTCTTATACCGCGTACTACACCTCTCTCTCTCTGTTATACTGCCCTCTCCACCGTTCTCTCTCTGTTATACCGCTATCTCCTCCTCTCTCTCTCTCTGTTTTATCCCCTCTCCCCCTCTCTCTCTCTGTTATCCAGCTTTCTCCTCCTCTCTCTCTTTCTGTTTTACCCCCTCTCCACCTCTCTCTCTCTGTTATCCCGCTTTCTCCTCCTCTCTCTCTCTCTGTTTTACCCCCTCTCCACCTCTCTCTCTCTGTTATCCCGCTTTCTCCACCTCTCTCTCTCTGTTATACAGCTTTCTCCTCCTCTAACTCTCTCTGTTTCACCCCCTCTCCACCTCCCTCTCTCTGTTATACCGCTTTCTCCACCACTCTCTCTCTGTTATACCACCCTCTCCACCTCTCTCTCTCTGTTATACCGCCCTCTCCACATCTCTCTCTCTGTTATACCGCTTTCTCCTCCTCTCTCTCTCTGTTATACCTCTTTCTCCACCTCTCTCTCTGTTATACCGCTTTCTCCACCTCTCTCTCTCTGTTATACCGCCCTCTCCACCTATCTCTCTCTGTTATACCGCTTTGTCCACCTCTTTCTCTGTTATACCACTTTCTCCAACTGTCTCCCTCTGTTATAACGCTTTCTCCACCTCTCTCTCTCCGTTATACCGCCCTCTCCACCTCTCTCTCTCTGTTATACCGCTTTCTCCACCACTCTCTCTCTGTTATAGCGCTTTCTCCACCTCACTCTCTCTGTTATACCGCCCTCTCCTCCTCTCTCTCTCTGTTATACCGCTTTCTCCACCTCTCTCTCTCTGTTATACCGCCCTCTCCACCTCTCTCTCTCTGTTATAATGCCATCTCCACCTCTCTCCCTCTGTTATAATGCCCTCTCCACCTCTCTCTCTCTGTTATAATGCCCTCTCCACCTCACTCTCTCTGTTATAATGCCCTCGCCACCTCTCTCTCTCTGTTATAATGTCCTCTCCACCTCACTCTATCTGTTATACCGCTTACGCCACCTCTCTCTCTCTTTTATACCGCCCTCTCCACCTCTCTCTCTCTGTTATACCGCTTTCTCCAACTCTCTCTGTTATTCCGCACTCTCCACCTCTCTCCCTCTGGTAATCCTCTTTCCCCACCTTTCTCTCTCTGTTATACCACTACCACCACCTCTCTCTCTGTTATACCGCTTTCTCCACCTCTCTCTCTCTGTTATACCGCTTTCTCCACCTCTCTCTCTCTGTTATACCGCTTCTCCACCTCTCTGTCTCTGGTACACCTCTTTATCCACCTCTCTCTATGTGATACCGCTTTCTCCACCTCTCTCTCTCTGTTATTCCGCTTTCTCCACCTCTCTCCCTCTTTTATACCGCTTTCTCCACCTCGCTCGCTCTATTATACCGCTTTCTCCTCCTCTCTCTTTCTGTTATACCGCATGCTCCACCTCACTCTCTCTGTTATACCGCTTTCTCCACCTCTCTCTCTCTGTTAATCTGCTTTCTCAACCTCTCCTTCTCCGTTATACCGCTTTCTCCACCTCTCTCTCTCTGTTATACCGCGTTCTCGACCTCTCTCTCTCCATTATACCGCTTTCTCGACCTCTCTCTCTCTGTTATACCGCCCTCTCCACCTTTCTCTCTCTGTTATACCGCTATCTCCTCCTCTCTCTCTCTCTGTTTTATCCCCTCTCCCCCTCTCTCTCTCTGTTATCCCGCTTTCTCCTCCTCTCTCTCTCTCTGTTTTACCCCCTCTCCACCTCTCTCTCTCTGTTATCCCGCTTTCTCCTCCTCTCTCTCTCTCTGTTTTACCCCCTCTCCACCTCTCTCTCTCTGTTATCCCGCTTTCTCCACCTCTCTCTCTCTCTTATACAGCTTTCTCCTCCTCTAACTCTCTCTGTTTTACCCCCTCTCCACCTCCCTCTCTCTGTTATACCGCTTTCTCCACCTCTCTCTCTCTGTTATACCACCCTCTCCACCTCTCTCTGTCTGTTCTACCGCCCTCTCCACCTCTCTCTCTCTGTTATACCGCTTTCTCCTCCTCTCCCTCTCTGTTATACCGCTTTCTCCACCTCTCTCTCTCTGTTATACCGCTTTCTCCACCTCTCTCTCTCTGTTATACCGCTTTCTCCACCTCTCTCTCTGTATTATACCGCTTTCACCACCTCTCTCTCTCTGTTATACCGCTTTCTCCACCTCTCTCTCTCTGTTATTCCGCCCTCTCCACCTCTCTCTCTCTGTTATAACGCATTCTCCACCTCTCTCTCTCTGTTATACCCCATTCACCACCTCTCTCTCTCTGTTATACCCCATTCACCACCTCTCTCTCTCTGTTTAACCGATTTCTCCACCTCTCTCTCTCTGTTATACCGCTTTCTCCACGTCTCTCTCTCTCTGTTATGACCCTTTCTCCACCTCTCTCTCACTGTTATAGCGCATTCTCCACCTCTCTCTCTCTGTTATACTGCTTTCTCCACCTCTCTCTCTCTGTTATACCGGTTTCTCCACCTCTCTCTCACTATTATACCGCTTTCTCCACATCTCTCTCTCTGTTATACCGATTTCTCCACCTCTCTCTCTCTGTTATACCGATTTCTCGACCTCTCTGTCTCTGGTACACCTCTTTATCCACCTCTCTCTATGTGATACCGCTTTCTCCACCTCTCTCTCTCTGTTATTCCGCTTTCTCCACCTCTCTCCCTCTTTTATACCGCTTTCTCCACCTCGCTCGCTCTATTATACCGCTTTCTCCTCCTCTCTCTTTCTGTTATACCGCATGCTCCACCTCACTCTCTCTGTTATACCGCTTTCTCCACCTCTCTCTCTCTGTTAATCTGCTTTCTCAACCTCTCCTTCTCCGTTATACCGCTTTCTCCACCTCTCTCTCTCTGTTATACCGCGTTCTCGACCTCTCTCTCTCCATTATACCGCTTTCTCGACCTCTCTCTCTCTGTTATACCGCCCTCTCCACCTTTCTCTCTCTGTTATACCGCTATCTCCTCCTCTCTCTCTCTCTGTTTTATCCCCTCTCCCCCTCTCTCTCTCTGTTATCCCGCTTTCTCCTCCTCTCTCTCTCTCTGTTTTACCCCCTCTCCACCTCCCTCTCTCTGTTATCCCGCTTTCTCCTCCTCTCTCTCTCTCTGTTTTACCCCCTCTCCACCTCTCTCTCTCTGTTATCCCGCTTTCTCCACCTCTCTCTCTCTGTTATACAGCTTTCTCCTCCTCTAACTCTCTCTGTTTTACCCCCTCTCCACCTCCCTCTCTCTGTTATACCGCTTTCTCCACCTCTCTCTCTCTGTTATACCACCCTCTCCACCTCTCTCTGTCTGTTCTACCGCCCTCTCCACCTCTCTCTCTCTGTTATACCGCTTTCTCCTCCTCTCCCTCTCTGTTATACCGCTTTCTCCACCTCTCTCTCTCTGTTATACCGCTTTCTCCACCTCTCTCTCTCTGTTATACCGCTTTCTCCACCTCTCTCTCTGTATTATACCGCTTTCACCACCTCTCTCTCTCTGTTATACCGCTTTCTCCACCTCTCTCTCTCTGTTATTCCGCCCTCTCCACCTCTCTCTCTCTGTTATAACGCATTCTCCACTTCTCTCTCTCTGTTATACCCCATTCACCACCTCTCTCTCTCTGTTATACCCCATTCACCACCTCTCTCTCTCTGTTTAACCGATTTCTCCACCTCTCTCTCTCTGTTATACTGCTTTCTCCACCTCTCTCTCTCTGTTATACCGGTTTCTCCACCTCTCTCTCACTATTATACCGCTTTCTCCACATCTCTCTCTCTGTTATACCGATTTCTCCACCTCTCTCTCTCTGTTATACCGATTTCTCGACCTCTCTCTCTCTGTTATACCGCCCTCTCCACCTCTCTCTCTCTGTAATTCCGCTTTCTCCACCTCTCTCCCTCTGTTATATCGCTTTCTCCACCTCTCTCTCTCTGTTAGACCGCCGTATCCACCTCTCTCTCTCTGTTAAACCGCTTTCTCCACTTCTCTCTCTCTGTTTTACCGCTTTCTCCACCTCACTCTCTCTGTAATACCGCATTCTCCACCTCTCTCTCTCTGTTATACCGCTTTCTCAACCTCCCTCTCTATTATACTGCTTTCTCCACCTCTCTCTCTCTGTTTTACCGCTTTCTCCACCTCTCTCTCTCTGTTATTCCGCTTTCTCCACCTCTCTCTCTCTGTTATACCTCTTTCTCCATCTCTCTCTCTCTGTTATATCGCTTTCTCCACCTCTCTCTCTTTGATAAACCGATTTCTCCACCTCTCTCTCTCTGTTATACCGCTTTCTCCACCTCTCTCTCTCTGTTATACCGCTTTCTCCATCTCTCTCTCTCTGTTATACCGCTTTCTCCTCCTCTCTCTCTCTGTTATACCGCTTTCTACAGCACTCTCTCTCTGTTATACCGCTTTCTCCATTTCTCTCCCTCAGTTATATCGCTTTCTCCACCTCTCTCTCTCTCTTAAACCGATTTCTCCACCTCTCTCTCTCTGTTTAACCGATTTCTCCACCTCTCTCTCTCTGTTATACCGCTTTCTCCACCTCTCTCCCTTTGTTATACCGCTTTCTCCATCTCTCTCTCTCAGTTATATCGCTTTCTCCACCTCTCTCTCTCTGTTAAACCGATTTCTCCACCTCTCTCTCTCAGTTATATCGCTTTCTCCACCTCTCTCTCTCTGTTAAACCGATTTCTCCACCTCTCTCTCTCTGTTAAACCGATTTCGCCACCTCTCTCTCTCTGTTAAACCGATTTCTCCACCTCTCTCTCTCTGTTATACCGCATTCTCCAACTCTCTCTCTCAGTTATATCGCTTTCTCCACCTCTCTCTCTCAGTTATACCGCTTTCTCCACCTCTCTCTCTCTGTTATACCGCTTTCTCCATCTCTCTCTCTCAGTTATATCGCTTTCTCCACCTCTCTCTCTCTGTTAAAACGATTTCTCCACCTCTCTCTCTCTGTTATACCGCTTTCTCCATCTCTCTCTCTCAGTTATATCGCTTTCTCCACCTCTCTCTCTGTGTTAAACCGATTTCTCCACCTCTCTCTCTCTGTTATTCCGCTTTCTCCACCTCTCTCTTTCTGTTATACCGCTTTCTGCAGCTCTCTCTCTCTGTTATTCCGCACTCTCCACCTCTCTCTCTCTGTTATTTCGCTTTCTCCACCTCTCTATCTCTGTTATATCGCTTTCTCCAACTCTCTCTCTCTGTTATACCTCTTTCTACAACTCTCTCTCTCTGTTATACCGCTTTCTCCACCTCTCTCTCTCTGTTATACCGCTTTCTCCATCTCTCTATCTCAGTTATACCGCTTTCTCCATCTCTCTCTCTCTGTTATACTGCCCTCTCCACCTCTCTCTCTCTGTTATACCGCTTTCTCCACCTCTCTCTCTCTTTTATACCGCCCTCTCCACCTCTCTCTCTCTGTTATACCGCCCTCTCCACCTCTCTCTCTCTGTTATACCGTTTTGTCCACCTCTTTCTCTGTTATACCACTTTCTCCACCTGTCTCCCTCTGTTATAACGCTTTCTCCACCTCTCTCTCTCAGTTATACCGCCCTCTCCACCTCTCTCTCTCTGTTATACCGCTTTCTCCACCTCTCTCTCTCTCTTTATACCGCCCTCTCCACCTCTCTCTCTCTGTTATACCACCCTCTGCATTTCTCTCTCTCTGTTATACCGCTTTGTCCACCTCTTTCTCTGTTATACCACTTTCTCCACCTCTCTCTCTCTGTTATACCATCCTCTCCACCTCTTGCTCTTTGTTATACAGTTTTCTCTACCTCTCTCTCTCTGTTACACCGCTTTCTCCACCTCTCTCTCTCTGTTATACCGCCTTCCGAACCTCTCTATCTCTGTTATACCTCTTTCTCCACCTCTCTCTCTCTATTATACTGCACTCTGCACCTCTCTATCTCTGTTATACCGCTATCTCCACCTCTCTCTCTATTTTATTCCGCTTTCTCCTCCTCTCTCTCTGTTATACCGCTATCTCCACCTCTCTCTCTCTGTTATACCGCTTTCCCTACCTCTCTCTCTCTGTTATACCGCCCTCTCCACCTCTATCTCTCTGTTATACCGCCCTCTCCACCTCTCTCTCTATGTTATACCGCCCTCTCCACCTCTATCTCTCTGTTATACCGCCCTCCCCACCTCTCTCTCTGTTATACCGCTTTCTCCAACTCTCTCTCTCTGTTATACCGCTTTCTCCACCTCTCTCTCTCTGTTATACCGCTTTCTCCACCTCTCTCTCTCTGTTATACTTCTTTATCCACCTCTCTCTCTCTGTTATACCGCCCTCTCCGCCTCTCTCTCTCTGTTATACCGCTTTCTCCACCTCTCTCTCTCTGTTATACTGCTTTATCCACCTCTCTCTCTCTGTTATACCGCCCTCTCTGCCTCTCTCTCTCTGTTATACCGCTTTCTCCACCTCTCTCTCTCTGTTATACTGCATTCTCCACCTCTCTCTCTCTTTTATACCGCTTTCTCCACCTCTCTCTCTCTGTTATACCCCGTTCTCCACCTAAATCTCTCTGTTATACCGCATTCTCCACCTCTCTCTCTCTGTTATACCGCTTTCTCCACGTCTCTCTCTCTGTTATACTACTTTCTCCACCTCTCTCTCTCAGTTATATCGCTTTCTCCACCTCTCTCTCTCTGTTTAACCGATTTCTCCACCTCACTCTCTCTGTTAAACCGCTTTCTGCACCTCTCTCTCTCTGTTATGCCCCTTTCTACACCTCTCTCTCACTGTTATACCGCTTTCTCCAGCTCTCTCTCTCTGTTTTACCGCTTTCTCTACCTCTCTCTCTCTGTTATACCGCTTTCTCCACCTCTCTCTACCTGTTATACCGCTTTCTCCACCTCTCTCTCTCTGTTATACCGATTTCTCCACCTCTCTCTCTCTGTTATACCGCTTTCTCCACCTCTCTCTCTCTGTTTTACCGCTTTCTCCACCTCTCTCTCTCTGTTATACCGCTTTCTACACCTCTCTCTCTGTTATACAGCTTTCGCAACCTCTCTCTCTGTTATACCGCATTCTCCACCTCTCTCTCTCAATTTTACCGCTTTCTCCACCTCTCTCTCTGTTATACCCCTTTCTCCACCTCTCTCTCTCTGTTATACCGCTTTCTCCACCTCTCTCTCTCCGTTATACCGCTTTCTCCATCTCTCTCTCTCTGTTATATCGCTTTCTCCACCTCTCTCTCTCTGTTTAACCACTGTCTCCATCTCTCTCGCTCAGTTATATCGCTTTCTCCACCTCTCTCTCTCAGTTATACCGCTTTCTCCACCTCTCTCTCTCTGTTTTACCACTTTCTCCATCTCTCTCTCTCTGTTATACCGCTTTCTCCACCTCTCTCTCTCTGTTATACTGCTTTATCCACCTCTCTCTCTCTGTTATACCGCCCTCTCCACCTCTCTCTCTCTGTTATACAGCCCTCTCCACCTCTCTATCTCTGTTATATTGCTTTCTCCAACTCTCTCTCTCTGTTATACCGCTTTCTACAACTCTCTCTCTCTGTTATACCACTTTCTCCACCTCTCTCTCTCTGTCATACCACTTTCTACTTCTCTCTATCTCTGTTATACCGCTTTCTCCATCTCTCTCTCTCTGTTATACTGCCCTCTCCACCTCTCTCTCTCTGTTATACCGCTTTGTCCACCTCTTTCTCTGTTATACCACTTTCTCCACCTCTCTCCCTCTGTTATAACGCTTTCTCCTCCTCTCTCTCTCAGTTATACCACCCTCTCCACCTCTCTCCCTCCGTTATACTGCTTTCTCCACCTCTCTCTCTCTGTTATACCGCTTTCTCCACCTCACTCTCTCTGTTATACCGCCCTCTCCACATCTCTCTCTCTGTTATAGCGCTTTCTCCACCTCTCTCTCTCTGTTAGTCCGCCCTCTCCACCTCTCTCTCTCTGTTATAATGCCCTCTCCACCTCACTCCCTCTGTTATAATGCCCTCTCCACCTCTCTCTCTCTGTTATAATGCCCTCTCCACCTCACTCTCTCTGTTATAATGCCCTCGCCACCTCTCTCTCTCTGTTATAATGCCCTCTCCACCTCACTCTCTCTGTTATACCGCTTACGCCACCTCTCTCTCTCTTTTATACCGCTTTCTCCAACTCTCTCTGTTATACCGCACTCTCCACCTCTCTCCCTCTGGTAATCCTCTTTCCCCACCTTTCTCTGTTATACCATTACCACCACCTGTCTCTCTGTTATACTGCTTTCTCCATCTCTCTCTCTCTGTTTTACCGCCTTCTCCACCTCTCTCTCTCTGTTATACCGCTTTCTCCACCTCTCTCTCTCTGTTATACCGCTTTCTCCACCTCTCTCTCTCTGTTATACTGCTTTATCCACCTCTCTCTCTCTGTTATACTGCTTTATCCTCCTTTCTCTCTCTGTTATACCGACTTCTCCATCTCTCTTTCTCTGTTATACCGCATTCTCCACCTCTCTCTCTCTGTTATACTGCTTTATCCACCTCTCTCTCTGTTATAACGACTTCTCCATCTCTCTCTCTCTGTTATATCGCTTTCTCAACCTCTCTCTCTCTGTTATACCGCTTTCTCCGCCTCTCTCTCTCTGTTATACCGCTTTCTCCACCTCTCTATCTCTGTTATACCGCTATCTCCACCTCTCTCTCTCTGTTATACCGCTTTCTCCTCCTCTCTCTATGTTATACGGCTATCTCCACCTCTCTCTCTCTGTTATACCGCTTTCCCTACCTCTCTCTCTCTGTTATACCGCCCTCTCCACCTCTATCTCTCTGTTATACCGCCCTCTCCACCTCTCTCTCTATGTTATACCGCCCTCTCCACCTCTATCTCTGTGTTATACCGCCCTCCCCACCTCTCTCTCTGTTATACCGCTTCTCCACCTCTCTCTCTCTGTTATACCGCTTTCTCCACATCTCCCTCCCTGTTATACCGCCCTCTCCACCTCTCTCTCTCTGTTAAACCGCTTTCTCCAACTCTCTCTCTCTGTTATACCGCTTTCTCCACCTCTCTCTCTCTGTTATACCGCTTTCTCCACCTCTCTCTCTCTGTTATACTGCTTTATCCACCTCTCTCTCTCTGTTATACCGCCCTCTCCACCTCTCTCTCTCTGTTATACCTCTTTCTCCACCTCTCTCTCTCTGTTATACCGCTTTCTCCACCTCTCTCTCTCTGTTATACCCCGTTCTCCACCTAACTCTCCCTGTTATACCGCCCTCTCCCCATCTCTCTCTCTGTTATACCGCTTTCTCCACCTCTCTCTCTCTGTTAGACCGCCCTCTCCACCTCTCTCTCTCTGTTATAATGCCCTCTCCACCTCACTCCCTCTGTTATAATGCCCTCTCCACCTCTCTCTCTCTGTTATAATGCCCTCTCCACCTCACTCTCTCTGTTATAATGCCCTCGCCACCTCTCTCTCTCTGTTATAATGCCCTCTCCACCTCACTCTCTCTGTTATACCGCTTACGCCACCTCTCTCTCTCTTTTATACCGCCCTCTCCACCTCTCCCTCTCTGTTATACCGCTTTCTCCAACTCTCTCTGTTATACCGCACTCTCCACCTCTCTCCCTCTGGTAATCCTCTTTCCCCACCTTTCTCTGTTATAACACTACCACCACCTGTCTCTCTGTTATACCGCTTTCTCCATCTCTCTCTCTCTGTTTTACCTCCTTCTCCACCTCTCTCTCTCTGTTATACCGCTTTCTCCACCTCTCTCTCTCTGTTATACCGCTTTCTCCACCTCTCTCTCTTTGTTATACCGCTTCTCCACCTCTCTCTCTCTGGTACACCTCTTTATCCACCTCTCTCTATGTGATACCGCTTTCTCCACCTCTCTCTCTCTGTTATACCGCCTTCTCCACCTCTCTCTCATTTATATACCGCGTTCTCCACCTCGCTCGCTCTATTATACCGCTTTCTCCACCTCTCTCTCTCTGTTATACCGCTTTCTCCACCTCTCTCTCTCTGTTATACCTCTTTCCGCACCTCTCTCTGCTATTCCGCTTTCTCCACCTCTCCTTTTCTGTTATACCGCTTTCTACATCTCTCTCTCTCTATTATTACGCTTTCTCCACCTCTCTCTCTCTATTATATCGCCCTCTCCACCTCTCTCTCTCTGTTATACCGCTTTCTCCACCTCTCTCCCTCTTTCATACCGCTTTCTCCACATCTCTCTCTCTGTCATACCGCTTTCTCCACCTCTCTCTCTCTGTTATACCGCTTTCTCCACCTCTCTCTCTCTGTTATACCGCTTTCTCCACCTCTCTCTCTCTGTTATACCGCTTTCTCCACCTCTCTCTCTCTGTTATACTGCTTTATCCACCTCTCTCTCTCTGTTATACTGCTTTATCCTCCTTTCTCTCTCTGTTATAACGACTTCTCCATCTCTCTCTCTCTGTTATACCGCATTCTCCACCTCTCTCTCTCTGTTATACTGCTTTATCCACCTCTCTCTCTGTTATACCGACTTCTCCATCTCTCTCTCTCTGTTATATCGCTTTCTCAACCTCTCTCTCTCTGTTATACCGCTTTCTCCGCCTCTCTCTCTCTGTTATACCGCTTTCTCCACCTCTCTCTGTTATACCGCTTTCTCAACCTCTCTCTCTCTGTTATACCGCATTCTCCACCTCTCTCTCTCTGTTATACTGCTTTATCCAACTCTCTCTCTCTGTTATACTGCTTTATCCACCTCTCTCTCTCTGTTATACCGACTTCTCCATCTCTCTCTCTCTGTTATATCGCTTTCTCAACCTCTCTCTCTCTGTTATTCCGCTTTCTCCGCCTCTCTCTCTCTGTTATACCGCTTTCTCCACCTCTCTCTCTCTGTTATGCCGCTTTCTCAACCTCTCTCTCTGTGTTATACCGCTTTCTCCACCTCTCTCTCTCTGTTATACCGCTTTCTCCACCTCTATCTCTCTGTTATACCGCTTTCTCAACCTCTCTCTCTCCTTTTTACCGCTTTCTCCACCTCTCGCTCACTGTTATACCGCTTTCTCCACCTCTCTCTCTCTGTTATGCCGCTTTCTCCACCTCTCTCTCTCTGTTTTACCGCCCCCTCCACCTCTCTCGCTCTGTTATACCGCTCTCTCCACCTCTCTCTCTCTGTTATACCGCTTTCTCCACCTCTCTCTCTCTGTTATACCGCCCTCTCCAAATCTCTCTCTCTGTTATACCGCCCTCTCCACCTCTCTATCTCTGTTATACCATTCTCTCCACCTCTTGCTCTTTGTTATACCGTTTTCTCCACCTCTCTCTCTCTGTTACACCGCTTTCTCCACCTCTCTCTCTCTGTTATACCGCCTTCCGAACCTCTCTATCTCTGTTATACCTCTTTCTCCACCTCTCTCTCTCTATTAAACTGCACTCTGCACCTCTCTCTCTCTGTTATACCGCCTTCCACACCTCTCTATCTCTGTTATACCGCTATCTCCACCTCTCTCTCTCTGTTATACCGATTTCTCCTCCTCTCTCTCTGTTATACCGCTATCTCCACCACTCTCTCTCTGTTATACCGCTTTCCCTACCTCTCTCTCTCTGTTATACCGCCCTCTCCACCTCTATCTCTCTGTTATACCGCCCTCTCCACCTCTCTCTCTATGTTATACCGCCCTCTCCACTTCTATCTCTCTGTTATACCGCCCTCCCCACCTCTCTCTCTTTTATACCGCTTCTCCACCTCTCTCTCTCTGTTATACCGCTTTCTCCACATCTCCCTCCCTGTTCTACCGCCCTCTCCACCTCTCTCTCTCTGTTAAACCACTTTCTCCAAATCTCTCTCTCTGTTATACCGCTTTCTCCACCTCTCTCTCTCTTTTATACCGCTTTCTCCACCTCTCTCTCTCTGTTATACTGCTTTATCCACCTCTCTCTCTCTGTTATACCGCCCTCTCCACCTCTCTCTCTCTGTTATACCGCTTTCTCCACCTCTCTCTCTCTGTTATACTGCTTTATCCACCTCTCTCTCTCTGTTATACCGCCCTCTTGCCTCTGTCTCTCTGTTATACCGCTTTCTCCACCTCTCTCTCTCTGTTATACCGCTTTCTCCACCTCTCTCTCTCTGTTATACCGCTTTCTCCACCTCTCTCTCTCTGTTATACCCCGTTCTCCACCTAACTCTCTCTGTTATACCGCATTCTCCACCTCTCTCTCTCTGTTATACTGCTTTATCCAACTCTCTCTCTCTGTTATACTGCTTTATCCACCTCTCTCCCTCTGTTATACCGCCTTCTCCATCTCTCTCTCTTTGTTATATCGCTTTCTCATCCTCTCTCTCTCTGTTATACCGCTTTCTCAACCTCTCTCTCTCTGTTTTACCGCTTTCTCGACCTCTCGCTCTCTATTATACCGCTTTCTCCACCTCTCTCTCTCTGTTATACCGTTTTCTCCACCTCTCTCTCTCTGTTACACCGCTTTCTCCACCTCTCTCTCTCTGTTATACCGCTTTCTCCACCTCTCTCTCTCTATTATACTGCACCCTGCACCTCTCTCTATGTGTTATACCGCCTTCCGCACCTCTCTATCTATGTTATACCTCTTTCTCCACCTCTCTCTCTCTATTATACTGCACCCTGCACCTCTCTCTCTCTGTTATACCGCCTTCCGCACCTGTCTATCTCTTTTATACCGACTTCTCCACCTCTCTCTCTCTGTTATACTGCTTTATCCAACTCTCTCTCTCTGTTATACGGCTTTCCCTACCTCTCTCTCTCTGTTATATCGCCCTCTCCACCTCTATCTCTCTGTTATAACGCCCTCTCCACCTCTCTCTCTATGTTATACCGCCCTCTCCACCTCTCTCTCTGTTGTACCGATTTCTCCACCTGTCTCTCTCTGTTATACCTCTTTCTCCACCTCTCTCTCTCTGTTATACCGCTTTCTCCTCCTCTCTCTCTCTGTTATACCGCTTTCTCCACTTCTCTCTCTCTGTTATACCGCTTTCTCTACCTCTCTCTCTGTTATACCGCTTTCTCCACCTCTCTCTCTGTTACACCGCTTTCTCCACCTCTCTCTCTCTGTTATACCGCTTTCTCCTCCTCTCTCTCTGTTATACCGCTTTCCCTACATCACACTCTCTGTTATACCGCCCTCTCCACCTCTCTCTCTCTGTTATACCGCATTCTCCACCTGTCTCCCTCTGTTATACCGCTTTCTCCACCTCTCTCCCTCTGTTAAACCGCCCTCTCCACCTCTCTCTCTCTGTTATACCGCCCTCTCCACCTCTCTCTCTCTGTTATACCGCTTTCTCCAACTCTCTCTCGCTGTTATACCGCTTTCTCCACCTCTCTCTCTCTGTTATACCGCTTTCTCCACCTCTCTCTCTCTCTTATACCGCTTTCTCCACCTCTCTCTCTCTGTTATACCGCCCTCTCCACCTCTCTCTCTCTGTTATACCGCTTTCTCCACCTATCTCTCTCTGTTATACCGCTTTATCCACCTCTCTCTCTCTGTTATACCGCCCTCTCCGCATCTCTCTCTCTGTTATACCGCTTTCTCCACCTCTCTCTCTCTGTTGTACCGCTTTCTCCACATCTCCCTCTCTGTTATACCGCTTTCTCCATCTCTCTCTCTGTTATAACGCTTTCTCCACCTCTCTCTCTCTGTTAAACCCCTTTGTCCACCTAACTCTCTCTGTTGTACCAAATGCTCCTCCTCTCTCTCTCTGTTATACTGCTTTATCCAACTCTCTCTCTCTGTTATACTGCTTTATCCACCTCTCTGTCTCTGTTATACCGCCTTCTCCATCTCTCTCTCTCTGTTATGTCGCTTTCTCCACATCTCTCTCTCTGCTATAACGCTTTTTCCACCTCTCTCTCTCTGTTATACCGACCACTCCAGCTCTCTCTCTCTGTTATATCGCTTTCTCCACCTCTCTCTCTCTGTTATACCGACCACTCCAGCTCTCTCTCTCTGTTATACCACTTTCTCCACCTCTCTCTCTCTGTTATACTGCTTTATCCAACTCTCTCTCTCTGTTATACTGCTTTATCCACCTCTCTCTCTCTGTTATACCGCCTTCTCCATCTCTCTCTCTTTGTTATATCGCTTTCTCATCCTCTCTCTCTCTGTTTTACCGTTTTCTCCACCTCTCTCTCTGTTACACCGCTTTCTCCACCTCTCTCTCTCTGTTATACCGCTTTCTCCTCCTCCCTCTCTGTTATACCGCTTTCCCTACCTCTCTCTCTCTGTTATACCGCCCTCTCCACCTGAATCTCTCTGTTATACCGCCCTCTCCACCTCTCTATCTGTTATACCGCTTTCTCAACCTCTCTCTCTCTGCAATACCGCCCTCTCCACCTCTCTCTCTCTGTTATACCGCTTTCTCCCATCTCCCTCTCTGTTATACTGCTTTCTCCACCTCTCTCTCTCTGTTATATTGCTTTCTCCACCTCTCGCCCTCTGTTAAACCGTCCTCTCCGCCTCTCTCTCTCTGTTATACCGCTTCCTCCACCTCTCTCTCTCTGTTATACCGCCCTCTCCACCTCTCTCTCTCTCTGTTATACCGTCGTCTCCACCTCTCTCTCTCTGTTATATCGCTATCTCCACCTCTCTCCCTCTGTTAAACTGTCCTCTCCACCTCTCACTCTGTTATATCGCTTCTCCACCTCTCTCTCTCTGTTATACCGCCCTCACCACCTCTCTCTCTCTATTATACCGCCCTATCCACCTCTCTCTCTCTGTTATACCGCTTTCTCCACCTCTCTCTCTCTGCTATAGCGCTTTCTCCACCTCTCTCTCTGTTATACCGCTTTCTCCACCTCTCTCTCTCTGTTATATCGCTTTCTCCACCTCTCTCCCTCTGTTAAACCGTCCTCTCCACCACTCACTCTCTGTTATACCGCCCTCTCCACCTCTCTCTCTCTGTTATACCGCTTTCTCCACCTCTCTCTCTCTGTTATACCACCCTCTCCACCTCTCTCTCTGTTATATCGCTTCTCCACCTCTCTCTCTCTGTTATACCGCCCTCTCCACCTCTCTCTCTCTGTTATACCGCCCTCTCCACCTCTCTCTCTCTGTTATACCGCCCACTCCACCTCCCTCTCTCTGTTATAATGCCCTCTCCACCTCTCTCTCTCTGTTACACCCCTTTCTCCACCTCTTTCTCTCTGTTTTACCTCCCTCTCCACCTCTCTCTCTTTGTTATACTACCCTCTCCACCTCACTCTCTCTGGTATACCGCTTTCGCCACCTCTCTCTCTCTTTTATACCGCCCTCTCCACCTCTCTCTCTCTGTTATACCGCTTTCTCCACCTCTCTCTCTCTGTTATACCGCATTCTCCACCTGTCTCCATCTGTTATACCGCTTTCTCCACCTCTCCCTCTCTGTTATACCGCTTTCTCACCTCTCTCTCTCTGTTATACCGTTTTCTCCACATCTCCCTCTCTGTTATACTGCTTTCTCCACCTCTCTCTCTCTGTTATGTCGCTTTCTCCACCTCTCTCTCTGTTATACCGCTTTCCCTACATCACACTCTCTGTTATACCGCCCTCTCCACCTCTCTCTGTTATACCGCATTCTCCACCTGTCTCCCTCTGTTATACCGCTTTCTCCACCTCTCTCCCTCTGTTAAACCGCCCTCTCCACCTCTCTCTCTCTGTTATACCGCCCTCTCCACCTCTCTCTCTCTGTTATACCGCTTTCTCCAACTCTCTCTCGCTGTTATACCGCTTTCTCCACCTCTCTCTCTCTGTTATACCGCTTTCTCCACCTCTCTCTCTCTCTTATACCGCTTTCTCCACCTCTCTCTCTCTGTTATACCGCCCTCTCCACCTCTCTCTCTCTGTTATACCGCTTTCTCCACCTATCTCTCTCTGTTATACCGCTTTATCCACCTCTCTCTCTCTGTTATACCGCCCTCTCCGCATCTCTCTCTCTGTTATACCGCTTTCTCCACCTCTCTCTCTCTGTTATACCGCTTTCTCCACATCTCCCTCTCTGTTATACCGCTTTCTCCATCTCTCTCTCTGTTATAACGCTTTCTCCACCTCTCTCTCTCTGTTAAACCCCTTTCTCCACCTAACTCTCTCTGTTATACCAAATGCTCCTCCTCTCTCTCTCTGTTATACTGCTTTATCCAACTCTCTCTCTCTGTTATACTGCTTTATCCACCTCTCTGTCTCTGTTATACCGCCTTCTCCATCTCTCTCTCTCTGTTATATCGCTTTCTCCACCTCTCTCTCTCTGCTATAACGCTTTTTCCACCTCTCTCTCTCTGTTATACCGACCACTCCAGCTCTCTCTCTCTGTTATATCGCTTTCTCCACCTCTCTCTCTCTGTTATACCGACCACTCCAGCTCTCTCTCTCTGTTATACCACTTTCTCCACCTCTCTCTCTCTGTTATACTGCTTTATCCAACTCTCTCTCTCTGTTATACTGCTTTATCCACCTCTCTCTCTCTGTTATACCGCCTTCTCCATCTCTCTCTCTTTGTTATATCGCTTTCTCATCCTCTCTCTCTCTGTTTTACCGTTTTCTCCACCTCTCTCTCTGTTACACCGCTTTCTCCACCTCTCTCTCTCTGTTATACCGCTTTCTCCTCCTCTCTCTCTGTTATACCGCTTTCCCTACCTCTCTCTCTCTGTTATACCGCCCTCTCCACCTGAATCTCTCTGTTATACCGCCCTCTCCACCTCTCTCTCTGTTATACCGCTTTCTCAACCTCCCTCTCTCTGCAATACCGCCCTCTCCACCTCTCTCTCTCTGTTATACCGCTTTCTCCACATCTCCCTCTCTGTTATACTGCTTTCTCCACCTCTCTCTCTCTGTTATATTGCTTTCTCCACCTCTCGCCCTCTGTTAAACCGTCCTCTCCGCCTCTCTCTCTCTGTTATACCGCTTCCTCCACCTCTCTCTCTCTGTTATACCGCCCTCTCCACCTCTCTCTCTCTCTGTTATACCGTCGTCTCCACCTCTCTCTCTCTGTTATATCGCTATCTCCACCTCTCTCCCTCTGTTAAACTGTCCTCTCCACCTCTCACTCTGTTATATCGCTTCTCCACCTCTCTCTCTCTGTTATACCGCCCTCACCACCTCTCTCTCTCTATTATACCGCCCTATCCACCTCTCTCTCTCTGTTATACCGCTTTCTCCACCTCTCTCTCTCTGCTATAGCGCTTTCTCCACCTCTCTCTCTGTTATACCGCTTTCTCCACCTCTCTCTCTCTGTTATATCGCTTTCTCCACCTCTCTCCCTCTGTTAAACCGTCCTCTCCACCACTCACTCTCTGTTATACCGCCCTATCCACCTCTCTCTCTCTGTTATACCGCTTTCTCCACCTCTCTCTCTCTGTTATACCACCCTCTCCACCTCTCTCTCTGTTATATCGCTTCTCCACCTCTCTCTCTCTGTTATACCGCCCTCTCCACCTCTCTCTCTCTGTTATACCGCCCTCTCCACCTCTCTCTCTCTGTTATACCGCCCACTCCACCTCCCTCTCTCTGTTATAATGCCCTCTCCACCTCTCTCTCTCTGTTACACCCCTTTCTCCACCTCTTTCTCTCTGTTTTACCTCCCTCTCCACCTCTCTCTCTCTGTTATACTACCCTCTCCACCTCACTCTCTCTGGTATACCGCTTTCGCCACCTCTCTCTCTCTTTTATACCGCCCTCTCCACCTCTCTCTCTCTGTTATACCGCTTTCTCCACCTCTCTCTCTCTGTTATACCGCATTCTCCACCTGTCTCCATCTGTTATACCGCTTTCTCCACCTCTCCCTCTCTGTTATACCGCTTTCTCACCTCTCTCTCTCTGTTATACCGTTTTCTCCACATCTCCCTCTCTGTTATACTGCTTTCTCCACCTCTCTCTCTCTGTTATGTCACTTTCTCCACCTCTCGCCCTCTGTTAAACCGTCCTCTCCGCCTCTCTCTCTCTTTTATACCGATTCCTCCACCTCTCTCTCTCTGTTATACCGCCCTCTCCACCTCTCTCTCTCTCTGTTATACCGTCATTTCCACCTCTCTCTCTCTGTTATATCGCTATCTCCACCTCTCTCCCTCTGTTAAACTGTCCTCTCCACCTCTCACTCCGTTATATCGCTTCTTCACCTCTCTCTCTCTGTTATACCGCCCTCTCCACCTCTCTCTCTCTATTATACCGCCCTATCCACCTCTCTCTCTCTTTTATACCGCTTTCTCCACCTCTCTCTCTGTTATACCGCTTTCTCCACCTCTCTCTCTGTTATACCGCTTTCTCCACCTCTCTCTCTCTGTTATATCGCTTTCGGCACCTCTCTCCCTCTGTTAAACCGTCCTCTCCACCTCTCACTCTCTGTTATACCGCCCGCTCCACCTCTCTCTCTCTGTTATACAGCCCTCTCCACCTCCCTCTCTCTGTTATAATGCCCCCTCCACCTCTCTCTCTCTGTTGCACCCCTTTCTCCACCTCACTCTCTCTGTTATACCGCTTTCGCCACCTCTCTCTCTCTTTTATACCGCCCTCTCCACCTCTCTCTCTCTGTTATACCGCTTTCTCCACCTCTCTCTCTCTGTTATTCCGCATTCTCCACCTGTCTCCCTCTGTTATAACGCTTTCTCCACCTCTCTCTCTACAGTTATACCTCTTTCTCCACATCTCTCTCTCTGTTATACCTCTTTCTCCACCTCCCTCTCTCTGTTATAACACTTTCTCCACCACTCTTCCTCTGTTATACCGCCCTCCCGACTTCACTCTCTCTGTTTTACCGCGCACTCCTCCTCTCTCTGTCTGTTATACCGCTGTCTCCATCTCTCTCTCTCTGTTATACCTCTTTCTCCACCTCTCTCTTTCTTTTATACCGCTTTCTCCACCTCTCTCTCTCTGTTATACCGACTTCTCCACCTCTCTCTCTCTGTTATACCGCCTTCTCCACCTCTCTCTCTCTGTTATACCGCTTTCTCCACCTCCCTCCCACTCTTATACCGCTTTCTCCACCTCTCTCTCTCTGTTATATCACTTTCTCCACCTCTCTCTCTCTGTTATACTGCTTTCTCCACCTCTCGATCTCTGTTATACCGCTTCCTCCACCTCCCTCCCTCTGTTATACCGCTTTCTCCACCTCTCTCTCTCTGTTATACCGCACTCTCTACCTCTCTCTCTCTGTTATTCCGCTTTCTCCACCTCTCTCTCTCAGTTATACCGCTTTTCCACCTCTCTCTATTATAACGCTTTCTCCACCTCTCTCTCTCTGTTATTCCCCCCGCTCCACCTCTCTCTCTCTGTTATACCGCTTTCTCCACCTCTCTCCCTCTGTTATATCGCACTCTCCACTTCTCTCCCTCTGTTATACCGCTTTCTCCACCTCTCTCTCTCTGTTATGCCGCTTTCTCCAACTCTCTCTCTCTGTTATACTGCCCTCTCCACCTCTCTCTCTCTGTTATACCGCCCTCTCCGCCTCTCTCTCTCTGTTATACCGCTTTCTCCACCTCTCTCTCTCTGTTATACCGCTTTCTCCACCTCTCTCTCTCTGTTATTCCCCCCTCTCCACCTTTCTCTCTCTGTTTTACCGCTTTCTCCAACTCTCTCTCTCTGGTATACCGCTTTCTCCACCTCTCTCTCTCTGTTATTCCCCCCTCTCCACCTTTCTCTCTCTGTTATACCGCTTTCTCCACTTCTATCTCACTGTTATACCGCTTTCTCCACCTCTCTCTCTCTGTTATACCGCTTTCTCCACCTCTCTCTCTGTTATACCGCTTACTCCACCTCTCTCTCTCTGTTATATCGCTTTCTCCACCTCTCTCTCTCTGTTATACCGCATTCTCCACCTGTCTCCATCTGTTATACCGCTTTCTCCACCTCTCCCTCTCTGTTATACCGCTTTCTCACCTCTCTCTCTCTGTTATACCGTTTTCTCCACATCTCCCTCTCTGTTATACTGCTTTCTCCACCTCTCTCTCTCTGTTATGTCGCTTTCTCCACCTCTCTCTCTGTTATACCGCTTTCCCTACATCACACTCTCTGTTATACCGCCCTCTCCACCTCTCTCTGTTATACCGCATTCTCCACCTGTCTCCCTCTGTTATACCGCTTTCTCCACCTCTCTCCCTCTGTTAAACCGCCCTCTCCACCTCTCTCTCTCTGTTATACCGCCCTCTCCACCTCTCTCTCTCTGTTATACCGCTTTCTCCAACTCTCTCTCGCTGTTATACCGCTTTCTCCACCTCTCTCTCTCTGTTATACCGCTTTCTCCACCTCTCTCTCTCTCTTATACCGCTTTCTCCACCTCTCTCTCTCTGTTATACCGCCCTCTCCACCTCTCTCTCTCTGTTATACCGCTTTCTCCACCTATCTCTCTCTGTTATACCGCTTTATCCACCTCTCTCTCTCTGTTATACCGCCCTCTCCGCATCTCTCTCTCTGTTATACCGCTTTCTCCACCTCTCTCTCTCTGTTATACCGCTTTCTCCACATCTCCCTCTCTGTTATACCGCTTTCTCCATCTCTCTCTCTGTTATAACGCTTTCTCCACCTCTCTCTCTCTGTTAAACCCCTTTCTCCACCTAACTCTCTCTGTTATACCAAATGCTCCTCCTCTCTCTCTCTGTTATACTGCTTTATCCAACTCTCTCTCTCTGTTATACTGCTTTATCCACCTCTCTGTCTCTGTTATACCGCCTTCTCCATCTCTCTCTCTCTGTTATATCGCTTTCTCCACCTCTCTCTCTCTGCTATAACGCTTTTTCCACCTCTCTCTCTCTGTTATACCGACCACTCCAGCTCTCTCTCTCTGTTATATCGCTTTCTCCACCTCTCTCTCTCTGTTATACCGACCACTCCAGCTCTCTCTCTCTGTTATACCACTTTCTCCACCTCTCTCTCTCTGTTATACTGCTTTATCCAACTCTCTCTCTCTGTTATACTGCTTTATCCACCTCTCTCTCTCTGTTATACCGCCTTCTCCATCTCTCTCTCTTTGTTATATCGCTTTCTCATCCTCTCTCTCTCTGTTTTACCGTTTTCTCCACCTCTCTCTCTGTTACACCGCTTTCTCCACCTCTCTCTCTCTGTTATACCGCTTTCTCCTCCTCTCTCTCTGTTATACCGCTTTCCCTACCTCTCTCTCTCTGTTATACCGCCCTCTCCACCTGAATCTCTCTGTTATACCGCCCTC
Organism: Cetorhinus maximus; assembly: GCF_964194155.1. Taxonomy (NCBI): domain Eukaryota; kingdom Metazoa; phylum Chordata; class Chondrichthyes; order Lamniformes; family Cetorhinidae; genus Cetorhinus; species Cetorhinus maximus. The sequence continues at coordinate 25,440,482 of NC_135888.1, forward strand.
TCCACCTCTCTCTCTGTTATACCGCTTTCTCAACCTCCCTCTCTCTGCAATACCGCCCTCTCCACCTCTCTCTCTCTGTTATACCGCTTTCTCCACATCTCCCTCTCTGTTATACTGCTTTCTCCACCTCTCTCTCTCTGTTATATTGCTTTCTCCACCTCTCGCCCTCTGTTAAACCGTCCTCTCCGCCTCTCTCTCTCTGTTATACCGCTTCCTCCACCTCTCTCTCTCTGTTATACCGCCCTCTCCACCTCTCTCTCTCTCTGTTATACCGTCGTCTCCACCTCTCTCTCTCTGTTATATCGCTATCTCCACCTCTCTCCCTCTGTTAAACTGTCCTCTCCACCTCTCACTCTGTTATATCGCTTCTCCACCTCTCTCTCTCTGTTATACCGCCCTCACCACCTCTCTCTCTCTATTATACCGCCCTATCCACCTCTCTCTCTCTGTTATACCGCTTTCTCCACCTCTCTCTCTCTGCTATAGCGCTTTCTCCACCTCTCTCTCTGTTATACCGCTTTCTCCACCTCTCTCTCTCTGTTATATCGCTTTCTCCACCTCTCTCCCTCTGTTAAACCGTCCTCTCCACCACTCACTCTCTGTTATACCGCCCTATCCACCTCTCTCTCTCTGTTATACCGCTTTCTCCACCTCTCTCTCTCTGTTATACCACCCTCTCCACCTCTCTCTCTGTTATATCGCTTCTCCACCTCTCTCTCTCTGTTATACCGCCCTCTCCACCTCTCTCTCTCTGTTATACCGCCCTCTCCACCTCTCTCTCTCTGTTATACCGCCCACTCCACCTCCCTCTCTCTGTTATAATGCCCTCTCCACCTCTCTCTCTCTGTTACACCCCTTTCTCCACCTCTTTCTCTCTGTTTTACCTCCCTCTCCACCTCTCTCTCTCTGTTATACTACCCTCTCCACCTCACTCTCTCTGGTATACCGCTTTCGCCACCTCTCTCTCTCTTTTATACCGCCCTCTCCACCTCTCTCTCTCTGTTATACCGCATTCTCCACCTCTCTCTCTCTGTTATTCCCCCCTCTCCACCTTTCTCTCTCTGTTATACCACTTTATCCACTTTTCTCTCTCTGTTATACCGCTTTCTTTACCTCTCTCTCTCTGTTATACCGCCTTCTCCACCTCTCTCTCTCTGTTATACCGCTTTCTCCACCTCCCTCCCTCTCTTATACCGCTTTCTCCACCTCTCTCTCTCTGTTATATCACTTTCTCCACCTCTCTCTCTCTGTTATACTGCTTTCTCCACCTCTCGATCTCTGTTATACCGCTTTCTCCACCTCCCTCCCTCTGTTATACCGCTTTGTCCACCTCTCTCTCTCTTTTATACCGCACTCTCTACCTCTCTCTCTCTGTTATTCCGCTTTCTCCACCTCTCTCTCTCAGTTATACCGCTTTTCCACCTCTCTCTCTCTATTATAACGCTTTCTCCACCTCTCTCTCTCTGTTATTCCCCCCGCTCCATCTCTCTCTCTCTGTTATACCGCTGTCTCCACCTCTCTCCCTCTGTTATATCGCACTCTCCACTTCTCTCCCTCTGTTATACCGCTTTCTCCACCTCTCTCTCTCTGTTATGCCGCTTTCTCCAACTCTCTCTCTCTGTTATACTGCCCTCTCCACCTCTCTCTCTCTGTTATACCGCCCTCTCCGCCTCTCTCTCTCTGTTATACCGCTTTCTCCACCTCTCTCTCTCTGTTATACCGCTTTCTCCACCTCTCTCTCTCTGTTATTCCCCCCTCTCCACCTTTCTCTCTCTGTTTTACCGCTTTCTCCAACTCTCTCTCTCTGGTATACCGCTTTCTCCACCTCTCTCTCTCTGTTATTCCCCCCTCTCCACCTTTCTCTCTCTGTTATAACGCTTTCTCCACTTCTATCTCACTGTTATACCACTTTCTCCACCTCTCTCTCTCTGTTATTCCCCCCTCTCCACCTTTCTCTCTCTGTTATACCGCTTTCTACACCTCTCTCTCTCTGTTATACCGCTTTCTCCACCTCTCTCTCTCTGTTATACCGCTTACTCCACCTCTCTCTCTCTGTTATATCGCTTTCTCCACCTCTCTCCCTCTGTTAAACCGTCCTCTCCACCTCTCTCTCTGTTATACCGCTTTCTCCACCTCTCTCTCTCTGTTATGCCGCCCTCTCCACCTCTCTCTCTCTGTTATACCGCTTTCTCCACTTCTCTCTCTCTGTTATACCGCTTTCTCCACTTCTCTCTCTCTGTTAAACCGCCCTCTCCACCTCTCTCTCTCTGTTATACCACCCTCTCCACCTCCCTCTCTCTGTTATAATGCCTTCTCCACCTCTCTCTCTCTGTTATAACCCTTTCCCCACCTCTCTCTCTCTGTTATGCCGCTTTCTCCAACTCTCTCTCTCTGTTATACTGCCCTCTCCACCTCTCTCTCTCTGTTATACCGCCCTCTCCGCCTCTCTCTCTCTGTTATACCGCTTTCTCCACCTCTCTCTCTCTGTTATACCGCTTTCTCCACCTCTCTCTCTCTGTTATTCCCCCCTCTCCACCTTTCTCTCTCTGTTTTACCGCTTTCTCCAACTCTCTCTCTCTGGTATACCGCTTTCTCCACCTCTCTCTCTCTGTTATTCCTCCCTCTCCACCTCTCTCTCTCTGTTATACCGCCCTCTCCACCTCTCTCTCTGTGTTATACCGCTTTCTCCACCTCTCTCTCTCTGTTATACCGCACTCTCCAAATCTCTCCCTCTGTTAATCCTCTATCCCCACCTTTCTCTCTCTGTTGTACGACTACCACCACCTCTCTCTCTGTTATACCTATTTCTCCACCTCTCTCTCTCATTTATAATGCTTTCTCCACCTCTCTCTCTCTGTTATACCGCTTTCTCCACCTCTCTCTCTCATTTATACCGTTTTCTCCACCTCTCTCCCTCTGTTATAACGCATTCTCCAACTCTCTCTCTCTGTTATACCGCTTTCTCCACCTCCCTCCCTCTGTTATACCACTTTCTCCACCTCTCTCTCTCTGTTATACTGCTTTCTCCACCTCTCCTTCTCTGTTATACCGCCCTCTCCACCTCTCTCTCTCTGTTTTTCCGCACTCTCCACCTCTCTCTCTCTCTGCTATTCCGCTTTCCCCACCTCTCTCTCTCTGTTATTCCGCTTTCTCCACCACTCTCTCTCTATTATAACGCTTTCTCCACCTCTCTATCTCTGTTATTCCCCCCGCTCCACCTCTCTCTCTCTGTTATACCGCTTTCTCCACCTCTCTCTCTCTGTTATACCGCTATCTCCACCTCTCTCTCTCTGTTATTCCCCCTGCTCCACCTCTCTCTCTCTGTTATACCGCTTTCTCCACCTCTCTCTCTCTGTTATACCGCTTTCTCCATCTCTCTCTCTCTGTTATACCGCTTTCACCACCTCTTTCTCTCTGTTATACCTCTTTCTCCACCTCTCTCTCTCTGTTATACCGCTTTCTCCACCTCTCTCTCTGTTATACCGCCCTTTCCACCTCTCTCTCTGTGTTATACCGCTTTCTCCTTCTCTCTCTCTCTGTTATTCCCCCTCTCCACCTCTCTCCCTCTGTTATACCGCTATCTCCACCTCTATCTCTCTTTTATACCGCTTTCTCCACCTCTCTCTCTCTGTTATACCGCTCTCTCCACCTCTCTCCCTCTGTTAAACCGCCCTCTCCACCTCTTTCTCTTTGTTATACTTCCCTCTCCACCTCTCTCCCTCTGATAAACCGTCCTCTCCACCTCTCTCTCTCTGTTATACCGCATTCTCCACCTCTCTCTCTCTGTTATTCCCCCCTCTCCACCTTTCTCTCTCTGTTATACCACTTTATCCACTTTTCTCTCTCTGTTATACCGCTTTCTTTACCTCTCTCTCTCTGTTATACCGCCTTCTCCACCTCTCTCTCTCTGTTATACCGCTTTCTCCACCTCCCTCCCTCTCTTATACCGCTTTCTCCACCTCTCTCTCTCTGTTATATCACTTTCTCCACCTCTCTCTCTCTGTTATACTGCTTTCTCCACCTCTCGATCTCTGTTATACCGCTTTCTCCACCTCCCTCCCTCTGTTATACCGCTTTCTCCACCTCTCTCTCTCTTTTATACCGCACTCTCTACCTCTCTCTCTCTGTTATTCCGCTTTCTCCACCTCTCTCTCTCAGTTATACCGCTTTTCCACCTCTCTCTCTCTATTATAACGCTTTCTCCACCTCTCTCTCTCTGTTATTCCCCCCGCTCCATCTCTCTCTCTCTGTTATACCGCTTTCTCCACCTCTCTCCCTCTGTTATATCGCACTCTCCACTTCTCTCCCTCTGTTATACCGCTTTCTCCACCTCTCTCTCTCTGTTATGCCGCTTTCTCCAACTCTCTCTCACTGCTATACTGCCCTCTCCACCTCTCTCTCTCTGTTATACCGCCCTCTCCGCCTCTCTCTCTCTGTTATACCGCTTTCTCCACCTCTCTCTCTCTGTTATACCGCTTTCTCCACCTCTCTCTCTCTGTTATTCCCCCCTCTCCACCTTTCTCTCTCTGTTTTACCGCTTTCTCCAACTCTCTCTCTCTGGTATACCGCTTTCTCCACCTTTCTCTCTCTGTTATTCCCCCCTCTCCACCTTTCTCTCTCTGTTATACCGCTTTCTCCACCTCTCTCTCTCTCTGTTATACCGCCCTCTCCACCTCTCTCGCTCTGTTTTCCCGCTTTCTCCACCTCTCTCTCTCTGTTATCCCGCTTTCTCCTCCTCTCTCTCTCTGTTATCCCGTTTTCTACACCTCTCTCGCTCTGTTATCCCGCTTTCTCCACCTCTCTCGCTCTTTTATCCCGCTTTCTCCACCTATCTCTCTCTGTTATACCGCTTTCTCCAGCTTTCTCTCTCTGTTATACCACCCTCTCCACCTCTCTCTCTCTGTTCTACCGCTTTCTCCACCTCTCTCTCTCTGTTATACCGCTTTCTACACCTCGCTCTCTCTGTTATAGCGCTTTCTCCACCTCTCCTTCTTTGTTATACCTCCCTCTCCACCTCTCTCACTCTGTTATACCGCACTCTCCACCTCTCCCTCTCTGCTATTCCGCTTTCCCCACCTCTCTCTCTCTGTTATTCCGCTTTCTCCACCTCTCTCTCTCTGTTATACCGCTTTTCGACCTCTCTCTCTCTATTATAACGCTTTCTCCACCTGTCTCTCTCTGTTATTCCCCCCGCTCCACCTCTCTCTCTCTGTTATACCGCTTTCACCACCTCCCTCTCTCTGTTATACCTCTTTCTCCACCTCTCTCTCTCTGTTATACCGCTTTATCCACCTCTCTCTCTCTGTTATACCGCCCTCTCCACCTCTCTCTCTCTGTTATACCGCTTTCTTCACCTCTCTCTCTCTGTTATACCGCCCTTTCCACCTCTCTCTCTCTGTTATACCGCCCTCTCCATCTCTCTCTCTCTGTTCTACCGCATTCTCCACTTCTCTCTCTCTGTTATACCGCTTTCTCCACCTCTCTCTCTCTGTTATACCGCTCTCTCCACCTCTCTCCCTCTGTTAAACCGCCCTCTCCACCTCTTTCTCTTTGTTATACTTCCCTCTCCACCTCTCTCCCTCTGATAAACCGTCCTCTCCACCTCTCTCTCTCTGTTATACCGCATTCTCCACCTCTCTCTCTCTGTTATTCCCCCCGCTCCATCTCTCTCTCTCTGTTATACCGCTTTCTCCACCTCTCTCCCTCTGTTATATCGCACTCTCCACTTCTCTCCCTCTGTTATACCGCTTTCTCCACCTCTCTCTCTCTGTTATGCCGCTTTCTCCAACTCTCTCTCTCTGTTATACTGCCCTCTCCACCTCTCTCTCTCTGTTATACCGCCCTCTCCGCCTCTCTCTCTCTGTTATACAGCTTTCTCCACCTCTCTCTCTCTGTTATACCGCTTTCTCCACCTCTCTCTCTCTGTTATTCCCCCCTCTCCACCTTTCTCTCTCTGTTTTACCGCTTTCTCCAACTCTCTTTCTCTGGTATACCGCTTTCTCCACCTCTCTCTCTCTGTTATTCCCCCCGCTCCATCTCTCTCTCTCTGTTATACCGCTTTCTCCACCTCTCTCCCTCTGTTATATCGCACTCTCCACTTCTCTCCCTCTGTTATACCGCTTTCTCCACCTCTCTCTCTCTGTTATGCCGCTTTCTCCAACTCTCTCTCTCTGTTATACTGCCCTCTCCACCTCTCTCTCTCTGTTATACCGCCCTCTCCGCCTCTCTCTCTCTGTTATACCGCTTTCTCCACCTCTCTCTCTCTGTTATACCGCTTTCTCCACCTCTCTCTCTCTGTTATTCCCCCCTCTCCACCTTTCTCTCTCTGTTTTACCGCTTTCTCCAACTCTCTTTCTCTGGTATACCGCTTTCTCCACCTCTCTCTCTCTGTTATTCCCCCCTCTCCACCTTTCTCTCTCTGTTATACCGCTTTCTCCACTTCTATCTCACTGTTATACCGCTTTCTCCACCTCTCTCTCTCTGTTATTCCCCCCTCTCCACCTTTCTCTCTCTGTTATACCGCTTTCTCCACCTCTCTCTCTCTTTTATACCGCTTTCTCCACCTCTCTCTCTCTGTTATACCGCTTACTCCACCTCTCTCTCTCTGTTATATCGCTTTCTCCACCTCTCTCCCTCTGTTAAACCGTCCTCTCCACCTCTCTCTCTGTTATACCGCTTTCTCCACCTCTCTCTCTCTGTTATGCCGCCCTCTCCACCTCTCTCTCTCTGTTATACCGCTTTCTCCACTTCTCTCTCTCTGTTATACCGCTTTCTCCACTTCTCTCTCTCTGTTAAACCGCCCTCTCCACATCTCTCTCTCTGTTATACCACCCTCTCCACCTCCCTCTCTTTGTTATAATGCCCTCTCCACCTCTCTCTCTCTGTTATAACCCTTTCCCCACCTCTCTCTCTCTGTTATACCGCTTTCGCCACCTCTCTCTCTCTTTTATACCTCCCTCTCCACCTCTCTCTCTCTGTTATACCGCCCTCTCCACCTCTCTCTCTCTGTTATACCGCTTTCTCCACCTCTCTCTCTCTGTTATACCGCCCTCTCCACCTCTCTCTCTGTGTTATACCGCTTTCTCCACCTCTCTCTCTCTGTTATACCGCACTCTCCAAATCTCTCCCTCTGTTAATCCTCTATCCCCACCTTTCTCTCTCTGTTGTACGACTACCACCACCTCTCTCTCTGTTATACCTATTTCTCCACCTCTCTCTCTCATTTATAATGCTTTCTCCACCTCTCTCTCTCTGTTATACCGCTTTCTCCACCTCTCTCTCTCATTTATACCGTTTTCTCCACCTCTCTCCCTCTGTTATAACGCATTCTCCACCTCTCTCTCTCTGTTATACTGCTTTCTCCACCTCTCCTTCTCTGATATACCGCCCTCTCCACCTCTCTCTCTCTGTTTTTCCGCACTCTCCACCTCTCTCTCTCTCTGCTATTCCGCTTTCCCCACCTCTCTCTCTCTGTTATTCCGCTTTCTCCACCTCTCTCTCTCTATTATAACGCTTTCTCCACCTCTCTATCTCTGTTATTCCCCCCGCTCCACCTCTCTCTCTCTGTTATACCGCTTTCTCCACCTCTCTCTCTCTGTTATACCGCTATCTCCACCTCTCTCTCTCTGTTATTCCCCCTGCTCCACCTCTCTCTCTTTGTTATACCGCTTTCTCCACCTCTCTCTCTCTGTTATACCGCTTTCTCCATCTCTCTCTCTCTGTTATACCGCTTTCACCACCTCTTTCTCTCTGTTATACCTCTTTCTCCACCTCTCTCTCTCTGTTATACCGCTTTCTCCACCTCTCTCTCTGTTATACCGCCCTTTCCACCTCTCTCTCTGTGTTATACCGCTTTCTCCTTCTCTCTCTCTCTGTTATTCCCCCCTCTCCACCTCTCTCCCTCTGTTATACCGCTATCTCCACCTCTATCTCTCTTTTATACCGCTTTCTCCACCTCTCTCTCTCTATTATACTGCCCTCTCCACCTCTCTCTCTCTGTTATACCGCCCTCTCCACCTCTCTCTCTCTGTTATACCGCTTTCTCCAACTCTCTCTCTCTTTTATACCGCTTTCTCCACCTCTCTTTCTCAGTTATACCGCCCTCTCCACCTCTCTCTCTCTGTTATACCGCTTTCTTCTTCTCTCTCTCTCTGTTAATCCCTCCTCTCCACCTCACTCTCTCTGTTATACCGCTTTCTCCACCTCTCTCTCTGTTATACCGCCCTCTCCACCTCTCTCCCTGTGTTATTCCGCTTTCCCCACCTCTCTCTCTCTGTTATACCGCTTTCTCGACCTCACTCTCTCTGTTTTACCGCTTTCTCCACCTCTTTCTCTCTGTTATACCGCCTTCCGCACCACTCTCTCTCTGTTATACCGCTTTCTCCTCCTCTCTCTCTCTGTTATACCGCTTTCTCCACCTCTCTCTCTCTGTTATACCGCCCTCTCCACCTCTCTCGCTCTGTTTTCCCGCTTTCTCCACCTCTCTCTCTCTGTTATCCCGCTTTCTCCTCCTCTCTCTCTCTGTTATCCCGTTTTCTACACCTCTCTCGCTCTGTTATCCCGCTTTCTCCACCTCTCTCGCTCTTTTATCCCGCTTTCTCCACCTCTCTCTCTCTGTTATACCGCTTTCTCCAGCTTTCTCTCTCTGTTATACCACCCTCTCCACCTCTCTCTCTCTGTTCTACCGCTTTCTCCACCTCTCTCTCTCTGTTATACCGCTTTCTACACCTCGCTCTCTCTGTTATAGCGCTTTCTCCACCTCTCCTTCTTTGTTATACCTCCCTCTCCACCTCTCTCACTCTGTTATACCGCACTCTCCACCTCTCCCTCTCTGCTATTCCACTTTCCCCACCTCTCTCTCTCTGTTATTCCGCTTTCTCCACCTCTCTCTCTCTGTTATACCGCTTTTCGACCTCTCTCTCTCTATTATAACGCTTTCTCCACCTGTCTCTCTCTGTTATTCCCCCCTCTCCACCTTTCTCTCTCTGTTATACCGCTTTCTCCACCTCTCTCTCTCTGTTATACCACCCTCTCCACCTCTCTCGCTCTGTTTTCCCGCTTTCTCCACCTCTCTCTCTCTGTTATACCGCCCTTTCCACCTCTCTCTCTCTGTGATACCGCCCTCTCCATCTCTCTCTCTCTGTTCTACCGCATTCTCCACTTCTCTCTCTCTGTTATACCGCTTTCTCCACCTCTCTCTCTCTGTTATACCGCTCTCTCCACCTCTCTCCCTCTGTTAAACCGCCCTCTCCACCTCTTTCTCTTTGTTATACTTCCCTCTCCACCTCTCTCCCTCTAATAAACCGTCCTCTCCACCTCTCTCTCTCTGTTATACCGCATTCTCCACCTCTCTCTCTCTGTTATTCCCCCCTCTCCACCTTTCTCTCTCTGTTATACCACTTTATCCACTTTTCTCTCTCTGTTATACCGCTTTCTTTACCTCTCTCTCTCTGTTATACCGCCTTCTCCACCTCTCTCTCTCTGTTATACCGCTTTCTCCACCTCCCTCTCTTATACCGCTTTCTCCACCTCTCTCTCTCTGTTATATCACTTTCTCCACCTCTCTCTCTCTGTTATACTGCTTTCTCCACCTCTCGATCTCTGTTATACCGCTTTCTCCACCTCCCTCCCTCTGTTATACCGCTTTGTCCACCTCTCTCTCTCTTTTATACCGCACTCTCTACCTCTCTCTCTCTGTTATTCCGCTTTCTCCACCTCTCTCTCTCAGTTATACCGCTTTTCCACCTCTCTCTCTCTATTATAACGCTTTCTCCACCTCTCTCTCTCTGTTATTCCCCCCGCTCCATCTCTCTCTCTCTGTTATACCGCTTTCTCCACCTCTCTCCCTCTGTTATATCGCACTCTCCACTTCTCTCCCTCTGTTATACCGCTTTCTCCACCTCTCTCTCTCTGTTATGCCGCTTTCTCCAACTCTCTCTCTCTGTTATACTGCCCTCTCCACCTCTCTCTCTCTGTTATACCGCCCTCTCCGCCTCTCTCTCTCTGTTATACCGCTTTCTCCACCTCTCTCTCTCTGTTATACCGCTTTCTCCACCTCTCTCTCTCTGTTATTCCCCCCTCTCCACCTTTCTCTCTCTGTTTTACCGCTTTCTCCAACTCTCTCTCTCTGGTATACCGCTTTCTCCACCTCTCTCTCTCTGTTATTCCCCCCTCTCCACCTTTCTCTCTCTGTTATACCGCTTTCTCCACTTCTATCTCACTGTTATACCGCTTTCTCCACCTCTCTCTCTCTGTTATTCCCCCCTCTCCACCTTTCTCTCTCTGTTATACCGCTTTCTCCACCTCTCTCTCTCTGTTATACCGCTTTCTCCACCTCTCTCTCTCTGTTATACCGCTTACTCCACCTCTCTCTCTCTGTTATATCGCTTTCTCCACCTCTCTCCCTCTGTTAAACCGTCCTCTCCACCTCTCTCTCTGTTATACCGCTTTCTCCACCTCTCTCTCTCTGTTATGCCGCCCTCTCCACCTCTCTCTCTCTGTTATACCGCTTTCTCCACTTCTCTCTCTCTGTTATACCGCTTTCTCCACTTCTCTCTCTGTTAAACCGCCCTCTCCACCTCTCTCTCTCTGTTATACCACCCTCTCCACCTCCCTCTCTTTGTTATAATGCCCTCTCCACCTCTCTCTCTCTGTTATAACCCTTTCCCCACCTCTCTCTCTCTGTTATACCGCTTTCGCCACCTCTCTCTCTCTTTTATACCGCCCTCTCCACCTCTCTCTCTCTGTTATACCGCCCTCTCCACCTCTCTCTCTCTGTTATACCGCTTTCTCCACCTCTCTCTCTCTGTTATACCGCCCTCTCCACCTCTCTCTCTGTGTTATACCGCTTTCTCCACCTCTCTCTCTCTGTTATACCGCACTCTCCAAATCTCTCCCTCTGTTAATCCTCTATCCCCACCTTTCTCTCTCTGTTGTACGACTACCACCACCTCTCTCTCTGTTATACCTATTTCTCCACCTCTCTCTCTCATTTATAATGCTTTCTCCACCTCTCTCTCTCTGTTATACCGCTTTCTCCACCTCTCTCTCTCATTTATACCGTTTTCTCCACCTCTCTCCCTCTGTTATAACGCATTCTCCAACTCTCTCTCTCTGTTATACCGCTTTCTCCACCTCCCTCCCTCTGTTATACCACTTTCTCCACCTCTCTCTCTCTGTTATACTGCTTTCTCCACCTCTCCTTCTCTGTTATACCGCCCTCTCCACCTCTCTCTCTCTGTTTTTCCGCACTCTCCACCTCTCTCTCTCTCTGCTATTCCGCTTTCCCCACCTCTCTCTCTCTGTTATTCCGCTTTCTCCACCTCTCTCTCTCTATTATAACGCTTTCTCCACCTCTCTATCTCTGTTATTCCCCCCGCTCCACCTCTCTCTCTCTGTTATACCGCTTTCTCCACCTCTCTCTCTCTGTTATACCGCTATCTCCACCTCTCTCTCTCTGTTATTCCCCCTGCTCCACCTCTCTCTCTCTGTTATACCGCTTTCTCCACCTCTCTCTCTCTGTTATACCGCTTTCTCCATCTCTCTCTCTCTGTTATACCGCTTTCACCACCTCTTTCTCTCTGTTATACCTCTTTCTCCACCTCTCTCTCTCTGTTATACCGCTTTCTCCACCTCTCTCTCTGTTATACCGCCCTTTCCACCTCTCTCTCTGTGTTATACCGCTTTCTCCTTCTCTCTCTCTCTGTTATTCCCCCCTCTCCACCTCTCTCCCTCTGTTATACCGCTATCTCCACCTCTATCTCACTTTTATACCGCTTTCTCCACCTCTCTCTCTCTATTATACTGCCCTCTCCACCTCTCTCTCTCTGTTATACCGCCCTCTCCACCTCTCTTTCTCTGTTATACCGCTTTCTCCAACTCTCTCTCTCTTTTATACCGCTTTCTCCACCTCTCTCTCTGTTATACCGCCCTCTCCACCTCTCTCTCTCTGTTATACCGCTTTCTTCTTCTCTCTCTCTCTGTTAATCCCTCCTCTCCACCTCACTCTCTCTGTTATACCGCTTTCTCCACCTCTCTCTCTGTTATACCGCCCTTTCCACCTCTCTCTCTGTGTTATACCGCTTTCTCCTTCTCTCTCTCTCTGTTATTCCCCCCTCTCCACCTCTCTCCCTCTGTTATACCGCTATCTCCACCTCTATCTCTCTTTTATACCGCTTTCTCCACCTCTCTCTCTCTATTATACTGCCCTCTCCACCTCTCTCTCTCTGTTATACCGCCCTCTCCACCTCTCTCTCTCTGTTATACCGCTTTCTCCAACTCTCTCTCTCTTTTATACCGCTTTCTCCACCTCTCTCTCTCAGTTATACCGCCCTCTCCACCTCTCTCTCTCTGTTATACCGCTTTCTTCTTCTCTCTCTCTCTGTTAATCCCTCCTCTCCACCTCACTCTCTCTGTTATACCGTTTTCTCCACCTCTCTCTCTGTTATACCGCCCTCTCCACCTCTCTCCCTGTGTTATTCCGCTTTCCCCACCTCTCTCTCTCTGTTATACCGCTTTCTCGACCACACTCTCTCTGTTTTACCGCTTTCTCCACCTCTCTCTCTCTGTTATACCGCCTTCCGCACCACTCTCTCTCTGTTATACCGCTTTCTCCTCCTCTCTCTCTCTGTTATACCGCTTTCTCCACCTCTCTCTCTCTGTTATACCGCCCTCTCCACCTCTCTCGCTCTGTTTTCCCGCTTTCTCCACCTCTCTCTCTCTGTTATCCCGCTTTCTCCTCCTCTCGCTCTCTGTTATCCCGTTTTCTACACCTCTCTCGATCTGTTATCCCGCTTTCTCCACCTCTCTCGCTCTTTTATCCCGCTTTCTCCACCTCTCTCTCTCTGTTATACCGCTTTCTCCAGCTTTCTCTCTCTGTTATACCACCCTCTCCACCTCTCTCTCACTGTTCTACCGCTTTCTCCACCTCTCTCTCTCTGTTATACCGCTTTCTACACCTCGCTCTCTCTGTTATAGCGCTTTCTCCACCTCTCCTTCTTTGTTATACCTCCCTCTCCACCTCTCTCACTCTGTTATACCGCACTCTCCACCTCTCCCTCTCTGCTATTCCACTTTCCCCACCTCTCTCTCTCTGTTATTCCGCTTTCTCCACCTCTCTCTCTCTGTTATACCGCTTTTCGACCTCTCTCTCTATATTATAACGCTTTCTCCACCTGTCTCTCTCTGTTATTCCCCCCTCTCCACCTTTCTCTCTCTGTTATACCGCTTTCTCCACCTCTCTCTCTCTGTTATACCACCCTCTCCACCTCTCTCGCTCTGTTTTCCCGCTTTCTCCACCTCTCTCTCTCTGTTATACCGCCCTTTCCACCTCTCTCTCTCTTTGATACCGCCCTCTCCATCTCTCTCTCTCTGTTCTACCGCATTCTCCACTTCTCTCTCTCTGTTATACCGCTTTCTCCACCTCTCTCTCTCTGTTATACCGCTCTCTCCACCTCTCTCCCTCTGTTAAACCGCCCTCTCCACCTCTTTCTCTTTGTTATACTTCCCTCTCCACCTCTCTCCCTCTGATAAACCGTCCTCTCCACCTCTCTCTCTCTGTTATACCGCCTTCTCCACCTCTCTCTCTCTGTTATACCGCTTTCTCCACCTCCCTCTCTTATACCGCTTTCTCCACCTCTCTCTCTCTGTTATATCACTTTCTCCACCTCTCTCTCTCTGTTATACTGCTTTCTCCACCTCTCGATCTCTGTTATACCGCTTTCTCCACCTCCCTGCCTCTGTTATACCGCTTTCTCCACCTCTCTCTCTCTTTTATACCGCACTCTCTACCTCTCTCTCTCTGTTATTCCGCTTTCTCCACCTCTCTCTCTCTATTATAACGCTTTCTCCACCTCTCTCTCTCTGTTATTCCCCCCGCTCCATCTCTCTCTCTCTGTTATACCGCTTTCTCCACCTCTCTCCCTCTGTTATATCGCACTCTCCACTTCTCTCCCTCTGTTATACCGCTTTCTCCACCTCTCTCTCTCTGTTATGCCGCTTTCTCCAACTCTCTCTCTCTGTTATACTGCCCTCTCCACCTCTCTCTCTCTGTTATACCGCCCTCTCCCCCTCTCTCTCTCTGTTATACCGCTTTCTCCACCTCTCTCTCTCTGTTATACCGCTTTCTCCACCTCTCTCTCTCTGTTATTCCCCCCTCTCCACCTTTCTCTCTCTGTTTTACCGCTTTCTCCAACTCTCTCTCTCTGGTATACCGCTTTCTCCACCTCTCTCTCTGTTATTCCCCCCTCTCCACCTTTCTCTCTCTGTTATACCGCTTTCTCCACTTCTATCTCACTGTTATACCGCTTTCTCCACCTCTCTCTCTCTGTTATTCCCCCCTCTCCACCTTTCTCTCTCTGTTATACCGCTTTCTCCACCTCTCTCTCTCTGTTATACCGCTTTCTCCACCTCTCTCTCTCTGTTATACCGCTTACTCCACCTCTCTCTCTCTGTTATATCGCTTTCTCCACCTCTCTCCCTCTGTTAAACCGTCCTCTCCACCTCTCTCTCTGTTATACCGCTTTCTCCACCTCTCTCTCTCTGTTATGCCGCCCTCTCCACCTCTCTCTCTCTGTTATACCGCTTTCTCCACTTCTCTCTCTCTGTTATACCGCTTTCTCCACTTCTCTCTCTCTGTTAAACCGCCCTCTCCACCTCTCTCTCTCTGTTATACCGCCCTCTCCACCTCCCTCTCTCTGTTATAATGCCCTCTCCACCTCTCTCTCTCTGTTATAACCCTTTCCCCACCTCTCTCTCTCTGTTATACCGCTTTCGCCACCTCTCTCTCTCTTTTATACCGCCCTCTCCACCTCTCTCTCTCTGTTATACCGCCCTCTCCACCTCTCTCTCTCTGTTATACCGCTTTCTCCACCTCTCTCTCTCTGTTATACCGCCCTCTCCACCTCTCTCTCTGTGTTATACCGCTTTCTCCACCTCTCTCTCTCTGTTATACCGCACTCTCCAAATCTCTCCCTCTGTTAATCCTCTATCCCCACCTTTCTCTCTCTGTTGTACGACTACCACCACCTCTCTCTCTGTTATACCTATTTCTCCACCTCTCTCTCTCATTTATAATGCTTTCTCCACCTCTCTCTGTTATACCGCTTTCTCCACCTCTCTCTCTCATTTATACCGTTTTCTCCACCTCTCTCCCTCTGTTATAACGTATTCTCCAACTCTCTCTCTCTGTAATAGCGCTTTCTCCACCTCCCTCCCTCTGTTATACCACTTTCTCCACCTCTCTCTCTCTGTTATACTGCTTTCTCCACCTCTCCTTCTCTGTTATACCGCCCTCTCCACCTCTCTCTCTCTGTTTTTCCGCACTCTCCACCTCTCTCTCTCTCTGCTATTCCGCTTTCCCCACCTCTCTCTCTCTGTTATTCCGCTTTCTCCACCTCTCTCTCTCTATTATAACGCTTTCTCCACCTCTCTCTCTCTGTTATTCCCCCCGCTCCACCTCTCTCTCTCTGTTATACCGCTTTCTCCACCTCTCTCTCTCTGTTATACCGCTATCTCCACCTCTCTCTCTCTGTTATTCCCCCTGCTCCACCTCTCTCTCTTTGTTATACCGCTTTCTCCACCTCTCTCTCTCTGTTATACCGCTTTCTCCATCTCTCTCTCTCTGTTATACCGCTTTCACCACCTCTTTCTCTCTGTTATACCTCTTTCTCCACCTCTCTCTCTCTGTTATACCGCTTTCTCCACCTCTCTCTCTGTTATACCGCCCTTTCCACCTCTCTCTCTGTGTTATACCGCTTTCTCCTTCTCTCTCTCTCTGTTATTCCCCCCTCTCCACCTCTCTCCCTCTGTTATACCTCTATCTCCACCTCTATCTCTCTTTTATACCGCTTTCTCCACCTCTCTCTCTCTATTATACTGCCCTCTCCACCTCTCTCTCTCTGTTATACCGCCCTCTCCACCTCTCTCTCTCTGTTATACCGCTTTCTCCAACTCTCTCTCTCTTTTATACCGCTTTCTCCACCTCTCTCTCTCAGTTATACCGCCCTCTCCACCTCTCTCTCTCTGTTATACCGCTTTCTTCTTCTCTCTCTCTGTTAATCCCTCCTCTCCACCTCACTCTCTCTGTTATACCGCTTTCTCCACCTCTCTCTCTGTTATACCGCCCTTTCCACCTCTCTCTCTGTGTTATACCGCATTCTCCACCTCTCTCTCTCTGTTATTCCCCCCTCTCCACCTTTCTCTCTCTGTTATACCACTTTATCCACTTCTCTCGCTCTGTTATACCGCTTTCTTTACCTCTCTCTCTCTGTTATACCGCCTTCCGCACCTCTCTCTCTCTGTTATACCGCTTTCTCCTCCTCTCTCTCTCTGTTATACCGCTTTCTCCACCTCTCTCTCTCTGTTATACCGCCCTCTCCACCTCTCTCGCTCTGTTATCCCGCTTTCTCCACCTCTCTCTCTCTGTTATCCCTCTTTCTCCTCCTCTCTCTCTCTGTTATCCCGCTTTCTACACCTCTCTCGCTCTGTTATCCCACTTTCTCCACCTCTCTGGCTCTGTTATCCCGCTTTCTCCACCTCTCTCTCTCTGTTATACCACTTTCTCCACCTCTCACTCTCTGTTATACCGACCTCTCCACCTCTCTCTCTCTGTTAAACCGCCCTCTCCTCCACTTTCTCTCTGTTATACCGCTTTCTCCACCTCTCTCCCTCTGTTAAACCATGCTGTCCACCTCTCTCTCTCTGTTATACGGCCCTCTCCACCTCTCTCTCTGTCTGTTATACCGTCGTTTCCACCTCTCTCTCTCTGTTATATCGCTTTCTCCACCTCTATCTCTTTCTGTTATTCCGTCGTTTCCACCTCACTCTCTCTGTTATACCGCTTTCTCCACTTCTCTCTATCTGTTATACCGCCCTCTCCAACTCTCTCAGTCTGTTTTACCGCTTTCTCCACCTCTCTCTCTCCGTTATCCCGCTTTCTCCACCTCTCTCTCTCTGTTATCCCGCTTTCTCCTCCTCTCTCTCTCTGTTATCCCGCTTTCTACACCTCTCTCGCTCTGTTATCCCACTTTCTCCACCTCTCTCGCTCTGTTTTACCGCCCTCTCCACCTCTCTCTCTCTGTTATACCGTTTTCTCCAACTCTCTCTCTGTTATACCGCTCTCTCCACCTCTCTCTCTCTGTTATACCGCCCTCTCCACCTCTCTCTCTCTGTTATATCGCTTTCTCCACCTCTCTCTCTCTGTTATACCGCTTTCTCCACCTCTCTCTCTCTGTTATACCGCTTTCTCCATCTCTCTCTCTCTGTTATACCGCCCTCTCCAGCTCTGTCTCTCTGTTATACCGCTTTCTCCACCTCTCTCTCTCTTTTTTACCGCCCTCTCCACCTCTCTCTCTCTGTTATACCGATTTCTCCACCTCCCTCTCTATGTTATACCGCCCTTTCCACCTCTCTCTCTCTGTTATACCGCTTTCTCCAACACTCTCTCTGTTATACCGCTCTCTCCACCTCTCTCTCTCTGTTATACCGCTTTCTCCACCTCTCTCTCTCTGTTATAACGCTTTCTCCACCTCTCTCTCTCTGTTATACCGCTTTCTCCACCTCTCTCTCTCTCTGTTATACCTTCCTCTCCGCCTCTCTCTCTCTGTTATACCGCTTCCTCCACCTCTCTGTCTCTGTTACACCGCTTTATCCACCTCTCTCCCTCTGTTATACCGCTTTCTCCACCTCTCTCTCTGTGTTATACCGCTTTCTCCACCTCTCTCTCTCAGTTATACCGCTTTCTCCACCTCTCTCTCTCTCTGTAATACGTTCCTCTCCGCCTCTCTCTCTCTGTTATACCGCTTCCTCCACCTCTCTGTCTCTGTTATACCGCTTTATCCACCTCTCTCCCTCTGTTATACCGCTTTCTCCACCTCTCTCTCTCTGTTATACCGCTTTCTCCACCTCTCTCTCTCTGTTATACCGCTTTCTCCACCTCTCTCTCTCTGTTATACCGCTTTCTCCACCTCTCTCTCTCTCTGTAATACGTTCCTCTCCGCCTCTCTCTCTCTGTTATACCGCTTCCTCCACCTCTCTGTCTCTGTTATACCGCTTTATCCACCTCTCTCCCTCTGTTATACCGCTTTCTCCACCTCTCTCTCTCTGTTATACCGCTTTCTCCACCTCTCTCTCTCTGTTATACCGCTTTCTCCACCTCTCTCTCTCTGTTAGACCGCCCTCTCCACCGCTCTCTGTTATACCGCTTCTCCACCTCTCTCTCTGTGTTTTACCGCCCTCTCCACCTCTCTCTCTCTGTTATACCGCTTTCTCCACCTCTCTCTCTCTGTTATACCGCTTTCTATACCTCTCTCTGTTATACCGCTTACTCCACCTCCCTCTCTCAGTTATACCTCTTTCTCCACCTCTCTCTCTCTGTTATACCGCCCTCTCCACCTCTCTCTCTCTGTTATCCCGCATTCTCCACCTCTCTCTCTCTGTTATACCGCTTTCTCCACCTCTCTCTCTCTGTTATACCGCCCTCTTCACCTCTCTCTCTCTGTTATACCGCCCTCTCCACCTCTCTCTCTCTGTTATACCGCTTTCTCCACCTCTCTCTCTCTGTTATACCGCCCTCTCCACCTCTCTCTCTCTGTTATACCGCTTTCACCACCTCACTATCTCTGTTATACCTCTTTCTCCACCTCTCTCTCTCTGTTATACCGCTTTATCCACCTCTCTCTCTCTGTTATACCGCCCACTCCACCTCTCTCTCTCTGTTATACCGCTTTCTCCACCTCTCTCTATCTGTTATACCGCCCTTTCCACCTCTCTCTCTCTGTTATACCGCCCTCTCCATCTCTCTCTCTCTGTTCTACCGCTTTCTCCACTTCTCTCTCTCTGTTATACCGCTTTCTCCACCTCTCTCTCTCTGTTATACCGCTCTCTCCACCTCTCTCCCTCTGTTAAACCGCCCTCACCACCTCTTTCTCTTTGTTATACTTCCCTCTCCACCTCTCTCCCTCTGATAAACCGTCCTCTCCACCTCTCTCTCTCTGTTATACCGCTTTCTCCACCTCTCTCTCTCTGTTATTCCCCCCTCTCCACCTTTCTCTCTCTGTTATACCACTTTATCCACTTCTCTCTCTCTGTTATACCGCTTTCTTTACCTCTCTCTCTCTTTTATACCGCCTTCCGCACCTCTCTCTCTCTGTTATACCGCTTTCTCCTCCTCTCTCTCTCTGTTATACCGCTTTCTCCACCTCTCTCTCTCTGTTATACCGCCCTCTCCACCTCTCTCGCTCTGTTATCCCGCTTTCTCCACCTCTCTCTCTCTGTTATACCGCTTTCTCCACCTCCTCTCTCTCTGTTATCCCGCTTTCTACACCTCTCTCGCTCTGTTATCCCACTTTCTCCACCTCTCTCGCTCTGTTATCCCGCTTTCTCCACCTCTCTCTCTCTGTTATACCACTTTCTCCACCTCTCACTCTCTGTTATACCGACCTCTCCACGTATCTCCATCTGTTAAACCGCCCTCTCCACCACTTTCTCTCTGTTATACGGCTTTCTCCACCTCTCTCCCTCTGTTAAACCATCCTGTCCACCTCTCTCTCTCCGTTATAACGCCCTCTCCACCTCTCTCTCTGTCTGTTATACCGTCGCTTCCACCTCTCTCTCTCTGTTATATCGCTATCTCCACCTCTCTCTCTCTCTGTTATACCGTCGTTTCCACCTCACTCTCTCTGTTATACCGCTTTCTCCACATCTCTCTATCTGTTATACCGCCCTCTCCAACTCTCTCTGTTATACCGCTTCTCCACCTCTCTCTCTCCGTTATACCGCTTTCTCCACCTCTCTCTCTCTGTTATACCGCCCTCTCCAGCTCTCTTTCTCTGTTATACCGCTTTCTCCACCTCTCTCTCTCTGTTTTACCGCCCTCTCCACCTCTCTCTCTCTGTTATACCGTTTTCTCCAACTCTCTCTCTGTTATACCGCTCTCTCCACCTCTCTCTCTCTGTTATACCGCCCTCTCCACCTCTCTCTCTCTGTTATACCGCTTTCTCCACCTCTCTCTCTCTGTTATACCGCTTTCTCCACCTCTCTCTCTCTGTTATACCGCATTCTCCACCTCTCTCTCTCTGTTATACCGCCCTCTCCAGCTCTCTCTCTCTGTTATACCGCTTTCTCCACCTCTCTCTCTCTGTTTTACCGCCCTCTCCACCTCTCTCTCTCTGTTATTCCGATTTCTCCACCTCCCTCTCTATGTAATACCGCCCTTTCCACCTCTCTCTCTCTGTTATACCGCTTTCTCCAACACTCTCTCTGTTATACCGCTCTCTCCACCTCTCTCTCTCTGTTATACCGCTTTCTCCGCCTCTCTCTCTCTGTTACAACGCTTTCTGCACCTCTCTCGCTCTGTTATACCGCTTTCTCCACCTCTCTCTCTCTCTGTTATACCTTCCTCTCCGCCTCTCTCTCTCTGTTATACCGCTTCCTCCACCTCTCTGTCTCTGTTATACCGCTTTATCCACCTCTCTCCCTCTGTTATACCGCTTTCTCCACCTCTCTCTCTCTGTTATACCGCTTTCAACACCTCTCTCTCTCAGTTATACCGCTTTCTCCACCTCTCTCTCTCTCTGTTATACCTTCCTCTCCGCCTCTCTCTCTCTGTTATACCGCTTCCTCCACCTCTCTGTCTCTGTTATACCGCTTTATCCACCTCTCTCCCTCTGTTATACCGCTTTCTCCACCTCTCTCTCTCTGTTATACCGCTTTCTCCACCGCTCTCTCTCTGTTATACCGCTTTCTCCACCTCTCTCTCTCTGTTAGACCGCCCTCTCCACCGCTCTCTGTTATACCGCTTCTCCACCTCTCTCTCTCTGTTATACCGCCCTCTCCACCTCTCTCTCTCTGTTATACCGCTTTCTCCACCTCTCTCTCTCTGTTATACCGCTTTTCGACCTCTCTCTCTCTATTATAACGCTTTCTCCACCTGTCTCTCTCTGTTATTCCCCCCGCTCCACCTCTCTCTCTCTGTTATACCGCTTTCACCACCTCCCTCTCTCTATTATACCGCTTTCTCCACCTCTCTCTCTCTGTTATACCGCTTTCACCACCTCTCTCTCTCTGTTATACCTCTTTCTCCACCTCTCTCTCTCTGTTATACCGCTTTATCCACCTCTCTCTCTCTGTTATACCGCCCTCTCCACCTCTCTCTCTCTGTTATACCGCTTTCTCCACCTCTCTCTCTCTGTTATACCGCCCTTTCCACGTCACTCTCTCTGTTATACCGCCCTCTCCATCTCTCTCTCTCTGTTCTACCGCTTTCTCCACTTCTCTCTCTCTGTTATACCGCTTTCTCCACCTCTCTCTTTCTGTTATACCGCTCTCTGCACCTCTCTCGCTCTGTTAAACCGCCCTCTCCACCTCTTTCTCTTTGTTATACTTCCCTCTCCACCTCTCTCCCTCTGATAAACCTTCCTCTCCACCTCTCTCTCTCTGTTATACCGCTTTCTCCACCTCTCTCTCTCTGTTATTCCCCCCTCTCCACCTTTCTCTCTGTTATACCGCTTACTCCACCTGCCTCTCTCTGTTATACCTCTTTCTCCACCTCTCTCTCTCTGTTATACCGCCCTCTCCACCTCTCTCTCTCTGTTATCCCGCATTCTCCACCTCTCTCTCTCTGTTATACCGCTTTCTCCACCTCTCTCTCTCTGTTATACCGCCCTCTCCACCTCTCTCTCTCTGTTATACCGCTTTCTCCACCTCTCTCTCTCTGTTATACCGCTCTCTCCACCTCTCTCCCTCTGTTAAACCGCCCTCTCCACCTCTTTCTCTTTGTTATACTTCCCTCTCCACCTCTCTCCCTCTGATAAACCGTCCTCTCCACCTCTCTCTCTCTGTTATACCGCTTTCCCCACCTCTCTCTCTCTGTTATTCACCCCTCTCCACCTTTCTCTCTCTGTTATACCACTTTATCCACTTCTCTCTCTCTGTTATACCGCTTTCTCCACCTCTCTCTCTCTGTTATACCGCCCTCTCCACCTCTCTCGCTCTGTTATCCCGCTTTCTCCACCTCTCTCTCTCTGTTATACCGCTTTCTCCACCTCCTCTCTCTCTGTTATCCCGCTTTCTACACCTCTCTCGCTCTGTTATCCACTTTCTCCACCTCTATCGCTCTGTTATCCCGCTTTCTCCACCTCTCTCTCTCTGTTATACCACTTTCTCCACCTCTCACTCTCTGTTATACCGACCTCTCCTCGTATCTCCATCTGTTAAACCGCCCTCTCCACCACTTTCTCTCTGTTATACCGCTTTCTCCACCTCTCTCCCTCTGTTAAACCATCCTGTCCACCTCTCTCTCTCCGTTATAACGCCCTCTCCACCTCTCTCTCTGTCTGTTATACCGTCGCTTCCACCTCTCTCTCTCTGTTATATCGCTTTCTCCACCTCTCTCTCTCTCTGTTATACCGTCGGTTCCACCTCACTCTCTCTGTTATACCGCTTTCTCCACTTCTCTCTATCTGTTATACCGCCCTCTCCAACTCTCTCTCTCTGTTATACCGCTTCTCCACCTCTCTCTCTCCGTTATACCGCTTTCTCCACCTCTCTCTCTCTGTTATACCGCCCTCTCCAGCTCTCTTTCTCTGTTATACCGCTTTCTCCACCTCTCTCTCTCTGTTTTACCGCCCTCTCCACCTCTCTCTCTCTGTTATACCGTTTTCTCCAACTCTCTCTCTGTTATACCGCTCTCTCCACCTCTCTCTCTCTGTTATACCGCCCTCTCCACCTCTCTCTCTCTGTTATACCGCTTTCTCCACCTCTCTCTCTCTGTTATACCGCTTTCTCCACCTCTCTCTCTCTGTTATACCGCATTCTCCACCTCTCTCTCTCTGTTATACCGCCCTCTCCAGCTCTCTCTCTCTGTTATACCGCTTTC
Organism: Cetorhinus maximus; assembly: GCF_964194155.1. NCBI lineage: Eukaryota > Metazoa > Chordata > Chondrichthyes > Lamniformes > Cetorhinidae > Cetorhinus > Cetorhinus maximus. The sequence continues at coordinate 25,463,355 of NC_135888.1, forward strand.
TCCATCTCTCTCTCTCTGTTTTACCGCCCTCTCCACCTCTCTCTCTCTGTTATTCCGATTTCTCCACCTCCCTCTCTATGTTATACCGCCCTTTCCACCTCTCTCTCTCTGTTATACCGCTTTCTCCAACACTCTCTCTGTTATACCGCTCTCTCCACCTCTCTCTCTCTGTTATACCGCTTTCTCCACCTCTCTCTCTCTGTTATAACGCTTTCTGCACCTCGCTCTCTCTGTTATACCGCTTTCTCCACCTCTCTCTCTCTCTGTTATACCTTCCTCTCCGCCTCTCTCTCTCTGTTATACCGCTTCCTCCACCTCTCTGTCTCTGTTATACCGCTTTATCCACCTCTCTCCCTCTGTTATACCGCTTTCTCCACCTCTCTCTCTCTGTTATACCGCTTTCAACACCTCTCTCTCTCAGTTATACCGCTTTCTCCACCTCTCTCTCTCTCTGTTATACCTTCCTCTCCGCCTCTCTCTCTCTGTTATACCGCTTCCTCCACCTCTCTGTCTCTGTTATACCGCTTTATCCACCTCTCTCCCTCTGTTATACCGCTTTCTCCATCTCTCTCTCTCTGTTATACCGCTTTCTCCACCGCTCTCTCTCTGTTATACCGCTTTCTCCACCTCTCTCTCTCTGTTAGACCGCCCTCTCCACCGCTCTCTGTTATACCGCTTCTCCACCTCTCTCTCTCTGTTATACCGCCCTCTCCCCCTCTCTCTCTCTGTTATACCGCTTTCTCCACCTCTCTCTCTCTGTTATACCGCTTTTCGACCTCTCTCTATTATAACGCTTTCTCCACCTGTCTCTCTCTGTTATTCCCCCCGCTCCACCTCTCTCTCTCTGTTATACCGCTTTCACCACCTCCCTCTCTCTGTTCTACCGCTTTCTCCACCTCTCTCTCTCTGTTATACCGCTTTCACCACCACTCTCTCTCTGTTATACCTCTTTCTCCACCTCTCTCTCTCTGTTATACCGCTTTATCCACCTCTCTCTCTCTGTTATACCGCCCTCTCCACCTCTCTCTCTCTGTTATACCGCTTTCTCCACCTCTCTCTCTCTGTTATACCGCCCTTTCCATCTCTCTCTCTCTGTTATACCGCCCTCTCCATCTCTCTCTCTCTGTTCTACCGCATTCTCCACTTCTCTCTCTCTGTTATACCGCTTTCTCCACCTCTCTCTCTCTGTTATACCGCTCTCTCCAACTCTCTCGCTCTGTTAAACCGCCCTCTCCACCTCTTTCTCTTTGTTATACTTCCCTCTCCACCTCTCTCCCTCTGATAAACCTTCCTCTCCACCTCTCTCTCTCTGTTATACCGCTTTCTCCACCTCTCTTTCTCTGTTATACCGCTTTCTCCACCTCTCTCTCTGTTATACCGCTTACTCCACCTGCCTCTCTCTGTTATACCTCTTTCTCCACCTCTCTCTCTCTGTTATACCGCCCTCTCCACCTCTCTCTCTCTGTTATCCCGCATTCTCCACCTCTCTCTCTCTGTTATACCGCTTTCTCCACCTCTCTCTCTCTGTTATACCGCCCTCTCCACCTCTCTCTCTCTGTTATACCGCCCTCTCCACCTCTCTCTCTCTGTTATACCGATTTCTTCCCCTCCCTCTCTATGTTATACCGCCCTTTCCACCTCTCTCTCTCTGTTATACCGCTTTCTCCAACACTCTCTCTCTTATACCGCTCTCTCCACCTCTCTCTCTCTGTTATACCGCTTCCTCCACCTCTCTGTCTCTGTTATACCGCTTTATCCACCTCTCTCCCTCTGTTATACCGCTTTCTCCACCTCTCTCTCTCTGTTATACCGCTTTCTCCACCTCTCTCTCTCTGTTATACCGCTTTCTCCACCTCTCTCTCTCTGTTAGACCGCCCTCTCCACCGCTTTCTGTTATACCGCTTCTCCAACTCTCTCTCTCTGTTATCCCGCCCTCTCCACCTCTCTCTCTCTGTTATACCGCTGTCTCCACCTCTCTCTCTCTGTTATACCGCTTTCTCCACCTCTCTCTCTGTTATACCGCTTACTCCACCTGCCTCTCTCTGTTATACCTCTTTCTCCACCTCTCTCTCTCTGTTATACCGCCCTCTCCACCTCTCTCTCTCTGTTATCCCGCATTCTCCACCTCTCTCTCTCTGTTATACCGCTTTCTCCACCTCTCTCTCTCTGTTATACCGCCCTCTCCACCTCTCTCTCTCTGTTGTACCGCCCTCTCCACCTCTCTCTCTCTGTTATACCGCTTTCTCCACCTCTCTCTCTCTGTTTTACCGCCCTCTCCACCTCTCTCTCTTTGTTATACCGATTTCTCCACCTCCCTCTCTATGTTATACCGCCCTTTCCACCTCTCTCTCTCTGTTATACCGCTTTCTCCAACACTCTCTCTGTTATACCGCTCTCTCCACCTCTCTCTCTCTGTTATACCGCTTTCTCCACCTCTCTCTCTCTGTTATAACGCTTTCTCCACCTCTCTCTCTCTGTTATACCGCTTTCTCCACCTCTCTCTCTCTTTTATACCGCTGTCTCCACCTCCCTCTCTCTGTTATACCTCTTTCTGCTCCTCTCTCTCTCTGCTATGCCGCTTTCTCCACCCCTCTCTCTCTGTTATACCTCTTTCTCCACCTCTCTCTCTCTGTTATGCCGCTTTCTCCACCCCTCTCTCTATGTTATACCGCTTTCTCCGCCTCGCTCTCTCTGTTATAGTGCTTTCTCCACCTCTCCTTCTTTGTTATACCGCCCTCTCCACCTCTCTCACTCTGTTATACCGCACTCTCCACCTGTCTCTCTCTGCTATTCTGCTTTCCCCACCTCTCTCTCTCTGCTATTCCGCCCTCTCCACCTCTCTCTCACTGTTATACCGCCCTTTCCACGCCTCTCTCTCTGTTATACCGCCCTCTCCATCTCTCTCTCTCTGTTCTACCGCTTTCTCCACTTCTCTCTCTCTGTTATACCGCTTTCTCCACCTCTCTCTCTCTGTTATACCGCTCTCTCCACCTCTCTCCCTCCGTTAAACCTTCCTCTCCACCTCTCTCTCTCTGTTATACCGCTTTCTCCACCTCTCTCTCTCTGTTATTCCCCCCTCTCCACCTTTCTCTCTCTGTTTTACCACTTTATCCACTTCTCTCTCTCTGTTATACCGCTTTCTTTACCACTCTCTCTCTGTTATACCGCCTTCCGCACCTCTCTCTCTCTGTTATACCGCTTTGTCCTTCTCTCTCTCTAGTTATACCGCTTTCTCCAACTCTCTCTCTATGTTATACCGCTTTCTCCACCTCTCTCTCTCTGTTATCCCGCTTTCTCCACCTCTCTCTCTCTGTTATCCCGCTTTCTCCTCCTCTCTCTCTCTGTTATCCCGCTTTCTACACCTCTCTCGCTCTGTTATCCCACTTTCTCCACCTCTCTCGCTCTGTTATCCCGCTTTCTCCACCTCTCTCTCTCTGTTATACCACTTTCTCCACCTCTCACTCTCTGTTATAGCGACCTCTCCACCTCTCTCCCTCTGTTAAACCGCCCTCTCCACCACTTTCTCTCTGTTATACCGCTTTCTCCACCTCTCTCCCTCTGTTAAACCATCCTGTCCACCTCTCTCTCTCTGTTATACCGCCCTCTCCACCTCTCTCTCTGTCTGTTATACATTCGTTTCCACCTCTCTCTCTCTGTTATATCGCTTTCTCCACCTCTCTCTCTCTCTGTTATACCGTCGTTTCCACCTCACTCTCTCTGTTATACCGCTTTCTCCACTTCTCTCTATCTGTTATACCGCCCTCTCCAACTCTCTCTCTCTGTTATACCGCTTTCTCCACCTCTCTCTCTCCGTTATCCCGCTTTCTCCACCTCTCTCTCTCTGTTATACCGCCCTCTCCAACTCTCTTTCTCTGTTATACCGCTTTCTCCACCTCTCTCTCTCTGTTTTACCGCCCTCTCCACCTCTCTCTCTCTGTTATACCGTTTTCTCCAACTCTCTCTCTGTTATACCGCTCTCTCCACCTCTCTCTCTCTGTTATACCGCCCTCTCCACCTCTCTCTCTCTGTTATACCGCTTTCTCCACCTCTCTCTCTCTGTTATACCGCTTTCTCCACCTCTCTCTCTCTGTTATACCGCTTTCTCCACCTCTCTCTCTCTGTTATACCGCCCTCTCCAGCTCTCTCTCTCTGTTATACCACTTTCTCCACCTCTCTCTCTCTGTTTTACCCCCCTCTCCACCTCTCTCTCTCTGTTATACCGCTTTCTCCACCTCTCTCTCTCTGTTATACCGCTGTCTCCACCTCCCTCTCTCTGTTATACCTCTTTCTCCACCTCTCTCTCTCTGTTATGCCGCTTTCTCCACCCCTCTCTCTCTGTTATACCGCTTTCTCCACCTCACTCTCTCTGTTATAGCGCTATCTCCACCTCTCCTTCTCTGTTATACCGCCCTCTCCACCTCTCTCTCTCTGTTATACCGCACTCTCCACCTCTCTCTCTCTGCTATTAGGCTTTCCCCACCTCTCTCTCTCTGTTATTCCGCTTTCTCCACCTCTCTCTCTCTATTATAACGCTTTCTCCACCTCTCTCTCTCTGTTATTCCCCCCGCTCCACCTCTCTCTCTCTGTTATACCGCTTTCTCCACCTCCCTCTCTCTGTTATACCGCTTTCTCCACCTCTCTCTCTCATTTATACCGTTTTCTCCACCTCTCTCCCTCTGTTATAACGCATTCTCCAACTCTCTCTCTCTGTTATACCGCTTTCTCCACCTCCCTCCCTCTGTTATACCACTTTCTCCACCTCTCTCTCTCTGTTATACTGCTTTCTCCACCTCTCCTTCTCTGTTATCCCGCCCTCTCCACCTCTCTCTCTCTGTTTTTCCGCACTCTCCACCTCTCTCTCTCTCTGCTATTCCGCTTTCCCCACCTCTCTCTCTCTGTTATTCCGCTTTCTCCACCTCTCTCTCTCTATTATAACGCTTTCTCCACCTCTCTATCTCTGTTATTCCCCCCGCTCCACCTCTCTCTCTCTGTTATACCGCTTTCTCCACCTCTCTCTCTCTGTTATACCGCTATCTCCACCTCTCTCTCTCTGTTATTCCCCCTGCTCCACCTCTCTCTCTCTGTTATACCGCTTTCTCCACCTCTCTCTCTCTGTTATACCGCTTTCTCCATCTCTCTCTCTCTGTTATACCGCTTTCACCACCTCTTTCTCTCTGTTATACCTCTTTCTCCACCTCTCTCTCTCTGTTATACCGCTTTCTCCACCTCTCTCTCTGTTGTACCGCCCTTTCCACCTCTCTCTCTGTGTTATACCGCTTTCTCCTTCTCTCTCTCTGTTATTCCCCCCTCTCCACCTCTCTCCCTCTGTTATACCGCTTTCTCCACCTCTCTCTCTCTATTATACTGCCCTCTCCACCTCTCTCTCTCTGTTATACCGCCCTCTCCACCTCTCTCTCTCTGTTATACCGCTTTCTCCACCTCTCTCTCTCTGTTATACCGCTTTCTCCACCTCTCTCTCTCTTTTATACCGCTGTCTCCACCTCCCTCTCTCTGTTATACCTCTTTCTGCTCCTCTCTCTCTCTGCTATGCCGCTTTCTCCACCCCTCTCTCTCTGTTATACCTCTTTCTCCACCTCTCTCTCTCTGTTATGCCGCTTTCTCCACCCCTCTCTCTATGTTATACCGCTTTCTCCGCCTCGCTCTCTCTGTTATAGCGCTTTCTCCACCTCTCCTTCTTTGTTATACCGCCCTCTCCACCTCTCTCACTCTGTTATACCGCACTCTCCACCTGTCTCTCTCTGCTATTCTGCTTTCCCCACCTCTCTCTCTCTGCTATTCCGCCCTCTCCACCTCTCTCTCTCTGTTATACCGCCCTTTCCACGCCTCTCTCTCTGTTATACCGCCCTCTCCATCTCTCTCTCTCTGTTCTACCGCTTTCTCCACTTCTCTCTCTCTGTTATACCGCTTTCTCCACCTCTCTCTCTCTGTTATACCGCTCTCTCCACCTCTCTCCCTCCGATAAACCTTCCTCTCCACCTCTCTCTCTCTGTTATACCGCTTTCTCCACCTCTCTCTCTCTGTTATTCCCCCCTCTCCACCTTTCTCTCTCTGTTTTACCACTTTATCCACTTCTCTCTCTCTGTTATACCGCTTTCTTTACCACTCTCTCTCTGTTATACCGCCTTCCGCACCTCTCTCTCTCTGTTATACCGCTTTGTCCTCCTCTCTCTCTAGTTATACCGCTTTCTCCACCTCTCTCTCTATGTTATACCGCTTTCTCCACCTCTCTCTCTCTGTTATCCCGCTTTCTCCACCTCTCTCTCTCTGTTATCCCGCTTTCTCCTCCTCTCTCTCTCTGTTATCCCGCTTTCTACACCTCTCTCGCTCTGTTATCCCACTTTCTCCACCTCTCTCGCTCTGTTATCCCGCTTTCTCCACCTCTCTCTCTCTGTTATACCACTTTCTCCACCTCTCACTCTCTGTTATAGCGACCTCTCCACCTCTCTCCCTCTGTTAAACCGCCCTCTCCACCACTTTCTCTCTGTTATACCGCTTTCTCCACCTCTCTCCCTCTGTTAAACCATCCTGTCCACCTCTCTCTCTCTGTTATACCGCCCTCTCCACCTCTCTCTCTGTCTGTTATACATTCGTTTCCACCTCTCTCTCTCTGTTATATCGCTTTCTCCACCTCTCTCTCTCTCTGTTATACCGTCGTTTCCACCTCAATCTCTCTGTTATACCGCTTTCTCCACTTCTCTCTATCTGTTATACCGCCCTCTCCAACTCTCTCTCTCTGTTATACCGCTTTCTCCACCTCTCTCTCTCCGTTATCCCGCTTTCTCCACCTCTCTCTCTCTGTTATACCGCCCTCTCCAACTCTCTTTCTCTGTTATACCGCTTTCTCCACCTCTCTCTCTCTGTTTTACCGCCCTCTCCACCTCTCTCTCTCTGTTATACCGTTTTCTCCAACTCTCTCTCTGTTATACCGCTCTCTCCACCTCTCTCTCTCTGTTATACCGCCCTCTCCACCTCTCTCTCTCTGTTATACCGCTTTCTCCACCTCTCTCTCTCTGTTATACCGCTTTCTCCACCTCTCTCTCTCTGTTATACCGCTTTCTCCACCTCTCTCTCTCTGTTATACCGCCCTCTCCAGCTGTCTCTCTCTGTTATACCACTTTCTCCACCTCTCTCTCTCTGTTTTACCCCCCTCTCCACCTCTCTCTCTCTGTTATACCGCTTTCTCCACCTCTCTCTCTCTGTTATACCGCTGTCTCCACCTCCCTCTCTCTGTTATACCTCTTTCTCCACCTCTCTCTCTCTGTTATGCCGCTTTCTCCACCCCTCTCTCTCTGTTATACCGCTTTCTCCACCTCACTCTCTCTGTTATAGCGCTATCTCCACCTCTCCTTCTCTGTTATACCGCCCTCTCCACCTCTCTCTCTCTGTTATACCGCACTCTCCACCTCTCTCTCTCTGCTATTAGGCTTTCCCCACCTCTCTCTCTCTGTTATTCCGCTTTCTCCCCCTCTCTCTCTCTATTATAACGCTTTCTTCACCTCTCTCTCTCTGTTATTCCCCCCGCTCCACCTCTCTCTCTCTGTTATACCGCTTTCTCCACCTCCCTCTCTCTGTTATACCGCTTTCTCCACCTCTCTCTCTCATTTATACCGTTTTCTCCACCTCTCTCCCTCTGTTATAACGCATTCTCCAACTCTCTCTCTCTGTTATACCGCTTTCTCCACCTCCCTCCCTCTGTTATACCACTTTCTCCACCTCTCTCTCTCTGTTATACTGCTTTCTCCACCTCTCCTTCTCTGTTATCCCGCCCTCTCCACCTCTCTCTCTCTGTTTTTCCGCACTCTCCACCTCTCTCTCTCTCTGCTATTCCGCTTTCCCCACCTCTCTCTCTCTGTTATTCCGCTTTCTCCACCTCTCTCTCTCTATTATAACGCTTTCTCCACCTCTCTATCTCTGTTATTCCCCCCGCTCCACCTCTCTCTCTCTGTTATACCGCTTTCTCCACCTCTCTCTCTCTGTTATACCGCTATCTCCACCTCTCTCTCTCTGTTATTCCCCCTGCTCCACCTCTCTCTCTCTGTTATACCGCTTTCTCCACCTCTCTCTCTCTGTTATACCGCTTTCTCCATCTCTCTCTCTCTGTTATACCGCTTTCACCACCTCTTTCTCTCTGTTATACCTCTTTCTCCACCTCTCTCTCTCTGTTATACCGCTTTCTCCACCTCTCTCTCTGTTGTACCGCCCTTTCCACCTCTCTCTCTGTGTTATACCGCTTTCTCCTTCTCTCTCTCTGTTATTCCCCCCTCTCCACCTCTCTCCCTCTGTTATACCGCTTTCTCCACCTCTCTCTCTCTATTATACTGCCCTCTCCACCTCTCTCTCTCTGTTATACCGCCCTCTCCACCTCTCTCTCTCTGTTATACCGCTTTCTCCAACTCTCTCGCTCTGTTATCCCGCTTTCTCCACCTCTCTCGCTCTTTTATCCCGCTTTCTCCACCTCTCTCTCTCTGTTATACCGCTTTCTCCAGCTTTCTCTCTCTGTTATACCACCCTCTCCACCTCTCTCTCTCTGTTCTACCGCTTTCTCCACCTCTCTCTCTCTGTTATACCGCTTTCTACACCTCGCTCTCTCTGTTATAGCGCTTTCTCCACCTCTCCTTCTTTGTTATACCTCCCTCTCCACCTCTCTCACTCTGTTATACCGCACTCTCCACCTCTCCCTCTCTGCTATTCCGCTTTCCCCACCTCTCTCTCTCTGTTATTCCGCTTTCTCCACCTCTCTCTCTCTGTTATACCGCTTTTCGACCTCTCTCTCTCTATTATAACGCTTTCTCCACCTGTCTCTCTCTGTTATTCCCCCCGCTCCACCTCTCTCTCTCTGTTATACCGCTTTCACCACCTCCCTCTCTCTGTTATACCTCTTTCTCCACCTCTCTCTCTCTGTTATACCGCTTTATCCACCTCTCTCTCTCTGTTATACCGCCCTCTCCACCTCTCTCTCTCTGTTATACCGCTTTCTCCACCTCTCTCTCTCTGTTATACCGCCCTTTCCACCTCTCTCTCTCTGTTATACCGCCCTCTCCATCTCTCTCTCTCTGTTCTACCGCATTCTCCACTTCTCTCTCTCTGTTATACCGCTTTCTCCACCTCTCTCTCTCTGTTATACCGCTCTCTCCACCTCTCTCCCTCTGTTAAACCGCCCTCTCCACCTCTTTCTCTTTGTTATACTTCCCTCTCCACCTCTCTCCCTCTGATAAACCGTCCTCTCCACCTCTCTCTCTCTGTTATACCGCATTCTGCACCTCTCTCTCTCTGTTATTCCCCCCTCTCCACCTTTCTCTCTCTGTTATACCACTTTATCCACTTTTCTCTCTCTGTTATACCGCTTTCTTTACCTCTCTCTCTCTGTTATACCGCCTTCTCCACCTCTCTCTCTCTGTTATACCGCTTTCTCCACCTCCCTCCCTCTCTTATACCGCTTTCTCCACCTCTCTCTCTCTGTTATATCACTTTCTCCACCTCTCTCTCTCTGTTATACTGCTTTCTCCACCTCTCGATCTCTGTTATACCGCTTTCTCCACCTCCCTCCCTCTGTTATACCGCTTTGTCCACCTCTCTCTCTCTTTTATACCGCACTCTCTACCTCTCTCTCTCTGTTATTCCGCTTTCTCCACCTCTCTCTCTCAGTTATACCGCTTTTCCACCTCTCTCTCTCTATTATAACGCTTTCTCCACCTCTCTCTCTCTGTTATTCCCCCCGCTCCATCTCTCTCTCTCTGTTATACCGCTTTCTCCACCTCTCTCCCTCTGTTATATCGCACTCTCCACTTCTCTCCCTCTGTTATACCGCTTTCTCCATCTCTCTCTCTCTGTTATGCCTCTTTCTCCAACTCTCTCTCTCTGTTATACTGCCCTCTCCACCTCTCTCTCTCTGTTATACCGCCCTCTCCGCCTCTCTCTCTCTGTTATACCGCTTTCTCCACCTCTCTCTCTCTGTTATACCGCTTTCTCCACCTCTCTCTGTCTGTTATTCCCCCCTCTCCACCTTTCTCTCTCTGTTTTACCGCTTTCTCCAACTCTCTCTCTCTGGTATACCGCTTTCTCCACCTCTCTCTCTCTGTTATTCCCCCCTCTCCACCTTTCTCTCTCTGTTATAACGCTTTCTCCACTTCTATCTCACTGTTATACCGCTTTTTCCACCTCTCTCTCTCTGTTATTCCCCCCTCTCCACCTTTCTCTCTCTGTTATACCGCTTTCTACACCTCTCTCTCTCTGTTATACCGCTTTCTCCACCTCTCTCTCTCTGTTATACCGCTTACTCCACCTCTCTCTCTCTGTTATATCGCTTTCTCCACCTCTCTCCCTCTGTTAAACCGTCCTCTCCACCTCTCTCTCTGTTATACCGCTTTCTCCACCTCTCTCTCTCTGTTATGCCGCCCTCTCCACCTCTCTCTCTCTGTTATACCGCTTTCTCCACTTCTCTCTCTCTGTTATACCGCTTTCTCCACTTCTCTCTCTCTGTTAAACCGCCCTCTCCACCTCTCTCTCTCTGTTATACCACCCTCTCCACCTCCCTCTCTCTGTTATAATGCCTTCTCCACCTCTCTCTCTCTGTTATAACCCTTTCCCCACCTCTCTCTCTCTGTTATGCCGCTTTCTCCAACTCTCTCTCTCTGTTATACTGCCCTCTCCACCTCTCTCTCTCTGTTATACCGCCCTCTCCGCCTCTCTCTCTCTGTTATACCGCTTTCTCCACCTCTCTCTCTCTGTTATACCGCTTTCTCCACCTCTCTCTCTCTGTTATTCCCCCCTCTCCACCTTTCTCTCTCTGTTTTACCGCTTTCTCCACCTCTCTCTCTCTGTTATTCCTCCCTCTCCACCTCTCTCTCTCTGTTATACCGCCCTCTCCACCTCTCTCTCTGTGTTATACCGCTTTCTCCACCTCTCTCTCTCTGTTATACCGCACTCTCCAAATCTCTCCCTCTGTTAATCCTCTATCCCCACCTTTCTCTCTCTGTTGTTCGACTACCACCACCTCTCTCTCTGTTATACCTATTTCTCCACCTCTCTCTCTCATTTATAATGCTTTCTCCACCTCTCTCTCTCTGTTATACCGCTTTCTCCACCTCTCTCTCTCATTTATACCGTTTTCTCCACCTCTCTCCCTCTGTTATAACGCATTCTCCAACTCTCTCTCTCTGTTATACCGCTTTCTCCACCTCCCTCCCTCTGTTATACCACTTTCTCCACCTCTCTCTCTCTGTTATTCCCCCCTCTCCACCTTTCTCTCTCTGTTATACCACTTTATCCACTTTTCTCTCTCTGTTATACCGCTTTCTTTACCTCTCTCTCTCTGTTATACCGCCTTCTCCACCTCTCTCTCTCTGTTATACCGCTTTCTCCACCTCCCTCCCTCTCTTATACCGCTTTCTCCACCTCTCTCTCTCTGTTATATCACTTTCTCCACCTCTCTCTCTCTGTTATACTGCTTTCTCCACCTCTCGATCTCTGTTATACCGCTTTCTCCACCTCCCTCCCTCTGTTATACCGCTTTCTCCACCTCTCTCTCTCTTTTATACCGCACTCTCTACCTCTCTCTCTCTGTTATTCCGCTTTCTCCACCTCTCTCTCTCAGTTATACCGCTTTTCCACCTCTCTCTCTCTATTATAACGCTTTCTCCACCTCTCTCTCTCTGTTATTCCCCCCGCTCCATCTCTCTCTCTCTGTTATACCGCTTTCTCCACCTCTCTCCCTCTGTTATATCGCACTCTCCACTTCTCTCCCTCTGTTATACCGCTTTCTCCACCTCTCTCTCTCTGTTATGCCGCTTTCTCCAACTCTCTCTCTCTGCTATACTGCCCTCTCCACCTCTCTCTCTCTGTTATACCGCCCTCTCCGCCTCTCTCTCTCTGTTATACCGCTTTCTCCACCTCTCTCTCTCTGTTATACCGCTTTCTCCACCTCTCTCTGTCTGTTATTCCCCCCTCTCCACCTTTCTCTCTCTGTTTTACCGCTTTCTCCAACTCTCTCTCTCTGGTATACCGCTTTCTCCACCTCTCTCTCTCTGTTATTCCCCCCTCTCCACCTTTCTCTCTCTGTTATACCGCTTTCTCCACCTCTCTCTCTCTGTTATACCGCCCTCTCCACCTCTCTCGCTCTGTTTTCCCGCTTTCTCCACCTCTCTCTCTCTGTTATCCCGCTTTCTCCTCCTCTCTCTCTCTGTTATCCCGTTTTCTACACCTCTCTCGCTCTGTTATCCCGCTTTCTCCACCTCTCTCGCTCTTTTATCCCGCTTTCTCCACCTATCTCTCTCTGTTATACCGCTTTCTCCAGCTTTCTCTCTCTGTTATACCACCCTCTCCACCTCTCTCTCTCTGTTCTACCGCTTTCTCCACCTCTCTCTCTCTGTTATACCGCTTTCTACACCTCGCTCTCTCTGTTATAGCGCTTTCTCCACCTCTCCTTCTTTGTTATACCTCCCTATCCACCTCTCTCACTCTGTTATACCGCACTCTCCACCTCTCCCTCTCTGCTATTCCGCTTTCCCCACCTCTCTCTCTCTGTTATTCCGCTTTCTCCACCTCTCTCTCTCTGTTATACCGCTTTTCGACCTCTCTCTCTCTATTATAACGCTTTCTCCACCTGTCTCTCTCTGTTATTCCCCCCGCTCCACCTCTCTCTCTCTGTTATACCGCTTTCACCACCTCCCTCTCTCTGTTATACCTCTTTCTCCACCTCTCTCTCTCTGTTCTACCGCTTTATCCACCTCTCTCTCTCTGTTATACCGCCCTCTCCACCTCTCTCTCTCTGTTATACCGCTTTCTCCACCTCTCTCTCTCTGTTATACCGCCCTTTCCACCTCTCTCTCTCTGTTATACCGCCCTCTCCATCTCTCTCTCTCTGTTCTACCGCATTCTCCACTTCTCTCTCTCTGTTATACCTCTTTCTCCACCTCTCTCTCTCTGTTATACCGCTCTCTCCACCTCTCTCCCTCTGTTAAACCGCCCTCTCCACCTCTTTATCTTTGTTATACTTCCCTCTCCACCTCTCTCCCTCTGATAAACCGTCCTCTCCAACTCTCTCTCTCTGTTATACCGCATTCTCCACCTCTCTCTCTCTGTTATTCCCCCCTCTCCACCTTTCTCTCTCTGTTATACCACTTTATCCACTTTTCTCTCTCTGTTATACCGCTTTCTTTACCTCTCTCTCTCTGTTATACCGCCTTCTCCACCTCTCTCTCTCTGTTATACCGCTTTCTCCACCTCCCTCCCTCTCTTATACCGCTTTCTCCACCTCTCTCTCTCTGTTATATCACTTTCTCCACCTCTCTCTCTCTGTTATACTGCTTTCTCCACCTCTCGATCTAAGTTATACCGCTTTCTCCACCTCCCTCCCTCTGTTATACCGCTTTCTCCACCTCTCTCTCTCCTTTATACCGCACTCTCTACCTCTCTCTCTCTGTTATTCCGCTTTCTCCACCTCTCTCTCTCAGTTATACCGCTTTTCCACCTCTCTCTCTCTATTATAACGCTTTCTCCACCTCTCTCTCTTTGTTATTCCCCCCGCTCCATCTCTCTCTCTCTGTTATACCGCTTTCTCCACCTCTCTCCCTCTGTTATATCGCACTCTCCACTTCTCTCCCTCTGTTATACCGCTTTCTCCACCTCTCTCTCTCTGTTATGCCGCTTTCTCCAACTCTCTCTCTCTGTTATACTGCCCTCTCCACCTCTCTCTCTCTGTTATACCGCCCTCTCCGCCTCTCTCTCTCTGTTATACCGCTTTCTCCACCTCTCTCTCTCTGTTATACCGCTTTCTCCACCTCTCTCTCTCTGTTATTCCCCCCTCTCCACCTTTCTCTCTCTGTTTTACCGCTTTCTCCAACTCTCTCTCTCTGGTATACCGCTTTCTCCACCTCTCTCTCTCTGTTATTCCCCCCTCTCCACCTTTCTCTCTCTGTTATACCGCTTTCTCCACTTCTATCTCACTGTTATACCGCTTTCTCCACCTCTCTCTCTCTGTTATTCCCCCCTCTCCACCTTTCTCTCTCTGTTATACCGCTTTCTCCACCTCTCTCTCTCTGTTATACCGCTTTCTCCACCTCTCTCTCTCTGTTATACCGCTTACTCCACCTCTCTCTCTCTGTTATATCGCTTTCTCCACCTCTCTCCCTCTGTTAAACCGTCCTCTCCACTTCTCTCTCTGTTATACCGCTTTCTCCACCTCTCTCTCTCTGTTATGCCGCCCTCTCCACCTCTCTCTCTCTGTTATACCGCTTTCTCCACTTCTCTCTCTCTGTTATACCGCTTTCTCCACTTCTCTCTCTCTGTTAAACCGCCCTCTCCACCTCTCTCTCTCTGTTATACCACCCTCTCCACCTCCCTCTCTTTGTTATAATGCCCTCTCCACCTCTCTCTCTCTGTTATAACCCTTTCCCCACCTCTCTCTCTCTGTTATACCGCTTTCGCCACCTCTCTCTCTCTTTTATACCGCCCTCTCCACCTCTCTCTCTCTGTTATACCGCCCTCTCCACCTCTCTCTCTCTGTTATACCGCTTTCTCCACCTCTTTTTCTCTGTTATACCGCCCTCTCCACCTCTCTCTCTGTGTTATACCGCTTTCTCCACCTCTCTCTCTCTGTTATACCGCACTCTCCAAATCTCTCCCTCTGTTAATCCTCTATCCCCACCTTTCTCTCTCTGTTGTACGACTACCACCACCTCTCTCTCTGTTATACCTATTTCTCCACCTCTCTCTCTCATTTATAATGCTTTCTCCACCTCTCTCTCTCTGTTATACCGCTTTCTCCACCTCTCTCTCTCATTTATACCGTTTTCTCCACCTCTCTCCCTCTGTTATAACGCATTCTCCAACTCTCTCTCTCTGTTATAGCGCTTTCCCCACCTCCCTCCCTCTGTTATACCACTTTCTCCACCTCTCTCTCTCTGTTATACTGCTTTCTCCACCTCTCCTTCTCTGTTATACCGCCCTCTCCACCTCTCTCTCTCTGTTTTTCCGCACTCTCCACCTCTCTCTCTCTCTGCTATTCCGCTTTCCCCACCTCTCTCTCTCTGTTATTCCGCTTTCTCCACCTCTCTCTCTCTATTATAACGCTTTCTCCACCTCTCTATCTCTGTTATTCCCCCCGCTCCACCTCTCTCTCTCTTTTATACCGCTTTCTCCACCTCTCTCTCTCTATTTTACTGCCCTCTCCACCTCTCTCTCTCTGTTATACCGCCCTCTCCACCTCTCTCTCTCTGTTATACCGCTTTCTCCAACTCTCTCTCTCTTTTATACCGCGTTCTCCACCTCTCTCTCTCAGTTATACCGCCCTCTCCACCTCTCTCTCTCTGTTATACCGCTTTCTTCTTCTCTCTCTCTCTGTTAATCCCTCCTCTCCACCTCACTCTCTCTGTTATACCGCTTTCTCCACCTCTCTCTCTGTTATACCGCCCTCTCCACCTCTCTCCCTGTGTTATTCCGCTTTCCCCACCTCTCTCTCTCTGTTATACCGCTTTCTCGACCTCACTCTCTCTGTTTTACCGCTTTCTCCACCTCTCTCTCTCTGTTATACCGCCTTCCGCACCACTCTCTCTCTGTTATACCGCTTTCTCCTCCTCTCTCTCTCTGTTATACCGCTTTCTCCACCTCTCTCTCTCTGTTATACCGCCCTCTCCACCTCTCTCGCTCTGTTTTCCCGCTTTCTCCACCTCTCTCTCTCTGTTATCCCGCTTTCTCCTCCTCTCTCTCTCTGTTATCCCGTTTTCTACACCTCTCTCGCTCTGTTATCCCGCTTTCTCCACCTCTCTCGCTCTTTTATCCCGCTTTCTCCACCTCTCTCTCTCTGTTATACCGCTTTCTCCAGCTTTCTCTCTCTGTTATACCACCCTCTCCACCTCTCTCTCTCTGTTCTACCGCTTTCTCCACCTCTCTCTCTCTGTTATACCGCTTTCTACACCTCGCTCTCTCTGTTATAGCGCTTTCTCCACCTCTCCTTCTTTGTTATACCTCCCTCTCCACCTCTCTCACTCTGTTATACCGCACTCTCCACCTCTCCCTCTCTGCTATTCCACTTTCCCCACCTCTCTCTCTCTGTTATTCCGCTTTCTCCACCTCTCTCTCTCTGTTATACCGCTTTTCGACCTCTCTCTCTCTATTATAACGCTTTCTCCACCTGTCTCTCTCTGTTATTCCCCCCTCTCCACCTTTCTCTCTCTGTTATACCGCTTTCTCCACCTCTCTCTCTCTGTTATACCACCCTCTCCACCTCTCTCTCTCTGTTTTCCCGCTTTCTCCACCTCTCTCTCTCTGTTGTACCGCCCTTTCCACCTCTCTCTCTCTGTGATACCGCCCTCTCCATCTCTCTCTCTCTGTTCTACCGCATTCTCCACTTCTCTCTCTCTGTTATACCGCTTTCTCCACCTCTCTCTCTCTGTTATACCGCTCTCTCCACCTCTCTCCCTCTGTTAAACCGCCCTCTCCACCTCTTTCTCTTTGTTATACTTCCCTCTCCACCTCTCTCCCTCTGATAAACCGTCCTCTCCACCTCTCTCTCTCTGTTATACCGCATTCTCCACCTCTCTCTCTCTGTTATTCCCCCCTCTCCACCTTTCTCTCTCTGTTATACCACTTTATCCACTTTTCTCTCTCTGTTATACCGCTTTCTTTACCTCTCTCTCTCTGTTATACCGCCTTCTCCACCTCTCTCTCTCTGTTATACCGCTTTCTCCACCTCCCTCTCTTATACCGCTTTCTCCACCTCTCTCTCTCTGTTATATCACTTTCTCCACCTCTCTCTCTCTGTTATACTGCTTTCTCCACCTCTCGATCTCTGTTATACCGCTTTCTCCACCTCCCTCCCTCTGTTATACCGCTTTCTCCACCTCTCTCTCTCTTTTATACCGCACTCTCTACCTCTCTCTCTCTGTTATTCCGCTTTCTCCACCTCTCTCTCTCAGTTATACCGCTTTTCCACCTCTCTCTCTCTATTATAACGCTTTCTCCACCTCTCTCTCTCTGTTATTCCCCCCGCTCCATCTCTCTCTCTCTGTTATACCGCTTTCTCCACCTCTCTCCCTCTGTTATATCGCACTCTCCACTTCTCTCCCTCTGTTATACCGCTTTCTCCACCTCTCTCTCTCTGTTATGCCGCTTTCTCCAACTCTCTCTCTCTGTTATACTGCCCTCTCCACCTCTCTCTCTCTGTTATACCGCCCTCTCCGCCTCTCTCTCTCTGTTATACCGCTTTCTCCACCTCTCTCTCTCTGTTATACCGCTTTCTCCACCTCTCTCTCTCTGTTATTCCCCCCTCTCCACCTTTCTCTCTCTGTTTTACCGCTTTCTCCAACTCTCTCTCTCTGGTATACCGCTTTCTCCACCTCTCTCTCTCTGTTATTCCCCCCTCTCCACCTTTCTCTCTCTGTTATACCGCTTTCTCCACTTCTATCTCACTGTTATACCGCTTTCTCCACCTCTCTCTCTCTGTTATTCCCCCCTCTCCACCTTTCTCTCTCTGTTATACCGCTTTCTCCACCTCTCTCTCTCTGTTATACCGCTTTCTCCACCTCTCTCTCTCTGTTATACCGCTTACTCCACCTCTCTCTCTCTGTTATATCGCTTTCTCCACCTCTCTCCCTCTGTTAAACCGTCCTCTCCACCTCTCTCTCTGTTTTACCGCTTTCTCCACCTCTCTCTCTCTGTTATGCCGCCCTCTCCACCTCTCTCTCTCTGTTATACCGCTTTCTCCACTTCTCTCTCTCTGTTATACCGCTTTCTCCACTTCTCTCTCTCTGTTAAACCGCCCTCTCCACCTCTCTCTCTCTGTTTTACCACCCTCTCCACCTCCCTCTCTCTGTTATAATGCCCTCTCCACCTCTCTCTCTCTGTTATAACCCTTTCCCCACCTCTCTCTCTCTGTTATACCGCTTTCGCCACCTCTCTCTCTCTTTTATACCGCCCTCTCCACCTCTCTCTCTCTGTTATACCGCCCTCTCCACCTCTCTCTCTCTGTTATACCGCTTTCTCCACCTCTTTTTCTCTGTTATACCGCCCTCTCCACCTCTCTCTCTGTGTTATACCGCTTTCTCCACCTCTCTCTCTCTGTTATACCGCACTCTCCAAATCTCTCCCTCTGTTAATCCTCTATCCCCACCTTTCTCTCTCTGTTGTACGACTACCACCACCTCTCTCTCTGTTATACCTATTTCTCCACCTCTCTCTCTCATTTATAATGCTTTCTCCACCTCTCTCTCTCTGTTATACCGCTTTCTCCACCTCTCTCTCTCATTTATACCGTTTTCTCCACCTCTCTCCCTCTGTTATAACGCATTCTCCAACTCTCTCTCTCTGTTATAGCGCTTTCCCCACCTCCCTCCCTCTGTTATACCACTTTCTCCACCTCTCTCTCTCTGTTATACTGCTTTCTCCACCTCTCCTTCTCTGTTATACCGCCCTCTCCACCTCTCTCTCTCTGTTTTTCCGCACTCTCCACCTCTCTCTCTCTCTGCTATTCCGCTTTCCCCACCTCTCTCTCTCTGTTATTCCGCTTTCTCCACCTCTCTCTCTCTATTATAACGCTTTCTCCACCTCTCTATCTCTGTTATTCCCCCCGCTCCACCTCTCTCTCTCTTTTATACCGCTTTCTCCACCTCTCTCTCTCTATTTTACTGCCCTCTCCACCTCTCTCTCTCTGTTATACCGCCCTCTCCACCTCTCTCTCTCTGTTATACCGCTTTCTCCACCTCTCTCTCTCTGTTATACCGCTTTCTCCATCTCTCTCTCTCTGTTATACCGCTTTCACCACCTCTTTCTCTCTGTTATACCTCTTTCTCCACCTCTCTCTCTCTGTTATACCGCTTTCTCCACCTCTCTCTCTGTTATACCGCCCTTTCCACCTCTCTCTCTGTGTTATACCGCTTTCTCCTTCTCTCTCTCTCTGTTATTCCCCCCTCTCCACCTCTCTCCCTCTGTTATACCGCTATCTCCACCTCTATCTCTCTTTTATACCGCTTTCTCCACCTCTCTCTCTCTATTATACTGCCCTCTCCACCTCTCTCTCTCTGTTATACCGCCCTCTCCACCTCTCTCTCTCTGTTATACCGCTTTCTCCAACTCTCTCTCTCTTTTATACCGCTTTCTCCACCTCTCTCTCTCAGTTATACCGCCCTCTCCACCTCTCTCTCTCTGTTATACCGCTTTCTTCTTCTCTCTCTCTGTTAATCCCTCCTCTCCACCTCACTCTCTCTGTTATACCGCTTTCTCCACCTCTCTCTCTGTTATACCGCCCTTTCCACCTCTCTCTCTGTGTTATACCGCATTCTCCACCTCTCTCTCTCTGTTATTCCCCCCTCTCCACCTTTCTCTCTCTGTTATACCACTTTATCCACTTCTCTCTCTCTGTTATACCGCTTTCTTTACCTCTCTCTCTCTGTTATACCGCCTTCCGCACCTCTCTCTCTCTGTTATACCGCTTTCTCCTCCTCTCTCTCTCTGTTATACCGCTTTCTCCACCTCTCTCTCTCTGTTATACCGCCCTCTCCACCTCTCTCGCTCTGTTATCCCGCTTTCTCCACCTCTCTCTCTCTGTTATCCCTCTTTCTCCTCCTCTCTCTCTCTGTTATCCCGCTTTCTACACCTCTCTCGCTCTGTTATCCCACTTTCTCCACCTCTCTCGCTCTGTTATCCCGCTTTCTCCACCTCTCTCTCTCTGTTATACCACTTTCTCCACCTCTCACTCTCTGTTATACCGACCTCTCCACCTCTCTCTCTCTGTTAAACCGCCCTCTCCTCCACTTTCTCTCTGTTATACCGCTTTCTCCACCTCTCTCCCTCTGTTAAACCATCCTGTCCACCTCTCTCTCTCTGTTATACGGCCCTCTCCACCTCTCTCTCTGTCTGTTATACCGTCGTTTCCACCTCTCTCTCTCTGTTATATCGCTTTCTCCACCTCTATCTCTTTCTGTTATTCCGTCGTTTCCACCTCACTCTCTCTGTTATACCGCTTTCTCCACTTCTCTCTATCTGTTATACCGCCCTCTCCAACTCTCTCAGTCTGTTTTACCGCTTTCTCCACCTCTCTCTCTCCGTTATCCCGCTTTCTCCACCTCTCTCTCTCTGTTATCCCGCTTTCTCCTCCTCTCTCTCTCTGCTATCCCGCTTTCTACACCTCTCTCGCTCTGTTATCCCACTTTCTCCACCTCTCTCGCTCTGTTTTACCGCCCTCTCCACCTCTCTCTCTCTGTTATACCGTTTTCTCCAACTCTCTCTCTGTTATACCGCTCTCTCCACCTCTCTCTCTCTGTTATACCGCCCTCTCCACCTCTCTCTCTCTGTTATATCGCTTTCTCCACCTCTCTCTCTCTGTTATACCGCTTTCTCCACCTCTCTCTCTCTGTTATACCGCTTTCTCCATCTCTCTCTCTCTGTTATACCGCCCTCTCCAGCTCTCTCTCTCTGTTATACCGCTTTCTCCACCTCTCTCTCTCTTTTTTACCGCCCTCTCCACCTCTCTCTCTCTGTTATACCGATTTCTCCACCTCCCTCTCTATGTTATACCGCCCTTTCCACCTCTCTCTCTCTGTTATACCGCTTTCTCCAACACTCTCTCTGTTATACCGCTCTCTCCACCTCTCTCTCTCTGTTATACCGCTTTCTCCACCTCTCTCTCTCTGTTATAACGCTTTCTCCACCTCTCTCTCTCTGTTATACCGCTTTCTCCACCTCTCTCTCTCTCTGTTATACCTTCCTCTCCGCCTCTCTCTCTCTGTTATACCGCTTCCTCCACCTCTCTGTCTCTGTTACACCGCTTTATCCACCTCTCTCCCTCTGTTATACCGCTTTCTCCACCTCTCTCTCTGTGTTATACCGCTTTCTCCACCTCTCTCTCTCAGTTATACCGCTTTCTCCACCTCTCTCTCTCTCTGTAATACGTTCCTCTCCGCCTCTCTCTCTCTGTTATACCGCTTCCTCCACCTCTCTGTCTCTGTTATACCGCTTTATCCACCTCTCTCCCTCTGTTATACCGCTTTCTCCACCTCTCTCTCTCTGTTATACCGCTTTCTCCACCTCTCTCTCTCTGTTATACCGCTTTCTCCACCTCTCTCTCTCTGTTATACCGCTTTCTATACCTCTCTCTGTTATACCGCTTACTCCACCTCCCTCTCTCAGTTATACCTCTTTCTCCACCTCTCTCTCTCTGTTATACCGCCCTCTCCACCTCTCTCTCTCTGTTATCCCGCATTCTCCACCTCTCTCACTCTGTTATACCGCTTTCTCCACCTCTCTCTCTCTGTTATACCGCCCTCTTCACCTCTCTCTCTCTGTTATACCGCCCTCTCCACCTCTCTCTCTCTGTTATACCGCTTTCTCCACCTCTCTCTCTCTGTTATACCGCCCTCTCCACCTCTCTCTCTCTGTTATACCGCTTTCTCCACCTCTCTCTCTCTGTTATACCGCTTTCTATACCTCTCTCTGTTATACCGCTTACTCCACCTCCCTCTCTCAGTTATACCTCTTTCTCCACCTCTCTCTCTCTGTTATACCGCCCTCTCCACCTCTCTCTCTCTGTTATCCCGCATTCTCCACCTCTCTCACTCTGTTATACCGCTTTCTCCACCTCTCTCTCTCTGTTATACCGCCCTCATCACCTCTCTCTCTCTGTTATACCGCCCTCTCCACCTCTCTCTCTCTGTTATACCGCTTTCTCCACCTCTCTCTCTCTGTTATACCGCCCTCTCCACCTCTCTCTCTCTGTTATACCGCTTTCACCACCTCACTATCTCTGTTATACCTCTTTCTCCACCTCTCTCTCTCTGTTATACCGCTTTATCCACCTCTCTCTCTCTGTTATACCGCCCACTCCTCCTCTCTCTCTCTGTTATACCGCTTTCTCCACCTCTCTCTATCTGTTATACCGCCCTTTCCACCTGTCTCTCTCTGTTATACCGCCCTCTCCATCTCTCTCTCTCTGTTCTACCGCTTTCTCCACTTCTCTCTCTCTGTTATACCGCTTTCTCCACCTCTCTCTCTCTGTTATACCGCTCTCTCCACCTCTCTCCCTCTGTTAAACCGCCCTCTCCACCTCTTTCTCTTTGTTATACTTCCCTCTCCACCTCTCTCCCTCTGATAAACCGTCCTCTCCACCTCTCTCTCTCTGTTATACCGCTTTCTCCACCTCTCTCTCTCTGTTATTCCCCCCTCTCCACCTTTCTCTCTCTGTTATACCACTTTATCCACTTCTCTTCCTCTGTTATACCGCTTTCTTTACCTCTCTCTCTCTTTTATACCGCCTTCCGCACCTCTCTCTCTCTGTTATACCGCTTTCTCCTCCTCTCTCTCTCTGTTATACCGCTTTCTCCACCTCTCTCTCTCTGTTATACCGCCCTCTCCACCTCTCTCGCTCTGTTATCCCGCTTTCTCCACCTCTCTCTCTCTGTTATACCGCTTTCTCCACCTCCTCTCTCTCTGTTATCCCGCTTTCTACACCTCTCTCGCTCTGTTATCCCACTTTCTCCACCTCTCTCGCTCTGTTATCCCGCTTTCTCCACCTCTCTCTCTCTGTTATACCACTTTCTCCACCTCTCACTCTCTGTTATACCGACCTCTCCACGTATCTCCATCTGTTAAACCGCCCTCTCCACCACTTTCTCTCTGTTATACCGCTTTCTCCACCTCTCTCCCTCTGTTAAACCATCCTGTCCACCTCTCTCTCTCCGTTATAACGCCCTCTCCACCTCTCTCTCTGTCTGTTATACCGTCGCTTCCACCTCTCTCTCTCTGTTATATCGCTATCTCCACCTCTCTCTCTCTCTGTTATACCGTCGTTTCCACCTCACTCTCTCTGTTATACCGCTTTCTCCACATCTCTCTATCTGATATACCGCCCTCTCCAACTCTCTCTGTTATACCGCTTCTCCACCTCTCTCTCTCCGTTATACCGCTTTCTCCACCTCTCTCTCTCTGTTATACCGCCCTCTCCAGCTCTCTTTCTCTGTTATACCGCTTTCTCCACCTCTCTCTCTCTGTTTTACCGCCCTCTCCACCTCTCTCTCTCTGTTATACCGTTTTCTCCAACTCTCTCTCTGTTATACCGCTCTCTCCACCTCTATCTCTCTGTTATACCGCCCTCTCCACCTCTCTCTCTCTGTTATACCGCTTTCTCCACCTCTCTCTCTCTGTTATACCGCTTTCTCCACCTCTCTCTCTCTGTTATACCGCATTCTCCAGCTCTCTCTCTCTGTAATACCGCCCTCTCCAGCTCTCTCTCTCTGTTATACCGCTTTCTCCACCTCTCTCTCTCTGTTTTACCGCCCTCTCCACCTCTCTCTCTCTGTTATTCCGATTTCTCCACCTCCCTCTCTATGTTATACCGCCCTTTCCACCTCTCTCTCTCTGTTATACCGCTTTCTCCAACACTCTCTCTGTTATACCGCTCTCTCCACCTCTCTCTCTCTGTTATACCGCTTTCTCCACCTCTCTCTCTCTGTTACAACGCTTTCTGCACCTCTCTCGCTCTGTTATACCACTTTCTCCACCTCTCTCTCTCTCTGTTATACCTTCCTCTCCGCCTCTCTCTCTCTGTTATACCGCTTCCTCCACCTCTCTGTCTCTGTTATACCGCTTTATCCACCTCTCTCCCTCTGTTATACCGCTTTCTCCACCTCTCTCTCTCTGTTATACCGCTTTCAACACCTCTCTCTCTCAGTTATACCGCTTTCTCCACCTCTCTCTCTCTCTGTTATACCTTCCTCTCCGCCTCTCTCTCTCTGTTATACCGCTTCCTCCACCTCTCTGTCTCTGTTATACCGCTTTATCCACCTCTCTCCCTCTGTTATACCGCTTTCTCCACCTCTCTCTCTCTGTTATACCGCTTTCTCCACCGCTCTCTCTCTGTTATACCGCTTTCTCCACCTCTCTCTCTCTGTTAGACCGCCCTCTCCACCGCTCTCTGTTATACCGCTTCTCCACCTCTCTCTCTATGTTATACCGCCCTCTCCACCTCTCTCTCTCTGTTATACCGCTTTCTCCACCTCTCTCTCTCTGTTATACCGCTTTTCGACCTCTCTCTCTCTATTATAACGCTTTCTCCACCTGTCTCTCTCTGTTATTCCCCCCGCTCCACCTCTCTCTCTCTGTTATACCGCTTTCACCACCTCCCTCTCTCTGTTATACCGCTTTCTCCACCTCTCTCTCTCTGTTATACCGCTTTCACCACCTCTCTCTCTCTGTTATACCTCTTTCTCCACCTCTCTCTCTCTGTTATACCGCTTTATCCACCTCTCTCTCTCTGTTATACCGCCCTCTCCACCTCTCTCTCTCTGTTATACCGCTTTCTCCACCTCTCTCTCTCTGTTATACCGCCCTTTCCACGTCTCTCTCTCTGTTATACCGCCCTCTCCATCTCTCTCTCTCTGTTCTACCGCTTTCTCCACTTCTCTCTCTCTGTTATACCGCTTTCTCCACCTCTCTCTCTCTGTTATACCGCTCTCTCCACCTCTCTCGCTCTGTTAAACCGCCCTCTCCACCTCTTTCTCTTTGTTATACTTCCCTCTCCACCTCTCTCCCTCTGATAAACCTTCCTCTCCACCTCTCTCTCTCTGTTATACCGCTTTCTCCACCTCTCTCTCTCTGTTATTCCCCCCTCTCCACCTTTCTCTCTCTGTTATACCGCTTTCTCCACCTCTCTCTCTCTGTTATACCGCTTTCTCCACCTCTCTCTCTGTTATACCGCTTACTCCACCTGCCTCTCTCTGTTATACCTCTTTCTCCACCTCTCTCTCTCTGTTATACCGCCCTCTCCACCTCTCTCTCTCTGTTATCCCGCATTCTCCACCTCTCTCTCTCTGTTATACCGCTTTCTCCACCTCTCTCTCTCTGTTATACCGCCCTCTCCACCTCTCTCTCTCTGTTATACCGCTTTCTCCACCTCTCTCTCTCTGTTATACCGCTCTCTCCACCTCTCTCCCTCTGTTAAACCGCCCTCTCCACCTCTTTCTCTTTGTTATACTTCCCTCTCCACCTCTCTCCCTCTGATAAACCGTCCTCTCCACCTCTCTCTCTCTGTTATACCGCTTTCTCCACCTCTCTATCTCTGTTATTCCCCCCTCTCCACCTTTCTCTCTCTGTTATACCACTTTATCCACTTCTCTCTCTCTGTTATACCGCTTTCTTTACCTCTCTCTCTCTGTTATACCTCCTTCCGCACCTCTCTCTCTCTGTTATACCGCTTTCTCCTCCTCTCTCTCTCTGTTATTCCGCTTTCCCCACCTCTCGTTCTCTATTATACCGCCCTCTGCACCTCTCTCTCTCTGTTATTCCGCTTTCTCCACCTCTCTCTCTGTTATACCGCTTTCTCCACCTCCTCTCTCTCTGTTATCCCGCTTTCTACACCTCTCTCGCTCTGTTATCCACTTTCTCCACCTCTATCGCTCTGTTATCCCGCTTTCTCCACCTCTCTCTCTCTGTTATACCACTTTCTCCACCTCTCACTCTCTGTTATACCGACCTCTCCACGTATCTCCATCTGTTAAACCGCCCTCTCCACCACTTTCTCTCTGTTATACCGCTTTCTCCACCTCTCTCCCTCTGTTAAACCATCCTGTCCACCTCTCTCTCTCCGTTATAACGCCCTCTCCACCTCTCTCTCTGTCTGTTATACCGTCGCTTCCACCTCTCTCTCTCTGTTATATCGCTTTCTCCACCTCTCTCTCTCTCTGTTATACCGTCGGTTCCACCTCAGTCTCTCTGTTATACCGCTTTCTCCACTTCTCTCTATCTGTTATACCGCCCTCTCCAACTCTCTCTCTCTGTTATACCGCTTCTCCACCTCTCTCTCTCCGTTATACCGCTTTCTCCACCTCTCTCTCTCTGTTATACCGCCCTCTCCAGCTCTCTTTCTCTGTTATACCGCTTTCTCCACCTCTCTCTCTCTGTTTTACCGCCCTCTCCACCTCTCTCTCTCTGTTATACCGTTTTCTCCAACTCTCTCTCTGTTATACCGCTCTCTCCACCTCTCTCTCTCTGTTATACCGCCCTCTCCACCTCTCTCTCTCTGTTATACCGCTTTCTCCACCTCTCTCTCTCTGTTATACCGCTTTCTCCACCTCTCTCTCTCTGTTATACCGCATTCTCCACCTCTCTCTCTCTGTTATACCGCCCTCTCCAGCTCTCTCTCTCTGTTATACCGCTTTCTCCACCTCTCTCTCTCTGTTTTACCGCCCACTCCACCTCTCTCTCTCTGTTATTCCGATTTCTCCACCTCCCTCTCTATGTTATACCGCCCTTTCCACCTCTCTCTCTCTGTTATACCGCTTTCTCCAACACTCTCTCTGTTATACCGCTCTCTCCACCTCTCTCTCTCTGTTATACCGCTTTCTCCACCTCTCTCTCTCTGTTATAACGCTTTCTGCACCTCGCTCTCTCTGTTATACCGCTTCCTCCACCTCTCTGTCTCTGTTATACCGCTTTATCCACCTCTCTCCCTCTGTTATACCGCTTTCTCCACCTCTCTCTCTCTGTTATACCGCTTTCAACACCTCTCTCTCTCAGTTATACCGCTTTCTCCACCTCTCTCTCTCTCTGTTATACCTTCCTCTCCGCCTCTCTCTCTCTGTTATACCGCTTCCTCCACCTCTCTGTCTCTGTTATACCGCTTTATCCACCTCTCTCCCTCTGTTATACCGCTTTCTCCATCTCTCTCTCTCTGTTATACCGCTTTCTCCACCGCTCTCTCTCTGTTATACCGCTTTCTCCACCTCTCTCTCTCTGTTAGACCGCCCTCTCCACCGCTCTCTGTTATACCGCTTCTCCACCTCTCTCTCTCTGTTATACCGCCCTCTCCCCCTCTCTCTCTCTGTTATACCGCTTTCTCCACCTCTCTCTCTCTGTTATACCGCTTTTCGACCTCTCTCTCTCTATTATAACGCTTTCTCCACCTGTCTCTCTCTGTTATTCCCCCCGCTCCACCTCTCTCTCTCTGTTATACCGCTTTCACCACCTCCCTCTCTCTGTTATACCGCTTTCTCCACCTCTCTCTCTCTGTTATACCGCTTTCACCACCTCTCTCTCTCTGTTATACCTCTTTCTCCACCTCTCTCTCTCTGTTATACCGCTTTATCCACCTCTCTCTCTCTGTTATACCGCCCTCTCCACCTCTCTCTCTCTGTTATACCGCTTTCTCCACCTCTCTCTCTCTGTTATACCGCCCTTTCCATGTCTCTCTCTCTGTTATACCGCCCTCTCCATCTCTCTCTCTCTGTTCTACCGCATTCTCCACTTCTCTCTCTCTGTTATACCGCTTTCTCCACCTCTCTCTCTCTGTTATACCGCTCTCTCCACCTCTCTCGCTCTGTTAAACCGCCCTCTCCACCTCTTTCTCTTTGTTATACTTCCCTCTCCACCTCTCTCCCTCTGATAAACCTTCCTCTCCACCTCTCTCTCTCTGTTATACCGCTTTCTCCACCTCTCTTTCTCTGTTATACCGCTTTCTCCACCTCTCTCTCTGTTATACCGCTTACTCCACCTGCCTCTCTCTGTTATACCGCCCTCTCCACCTCTCTCTCTCTGTTATACCGCCCTCTCCACCTCTCTCTCTCTGTTATACCGATTTCTCCACCTCCCTCTCTATGTTATACCGCCCTTTCCACCTCTCTCTCTCTGTTATACCGCTTTCTCCAACACTCTCTCTCTTATACCGCTCTCTCCACCTCTCTCTCTGTTATACCGCTTCCTCCACCTCTCTGTCTCTGTTATACCGCTTTATCCACCTCTCTCCCTCTGTTATACCGCTTTCTCCACCTCTCTCTCTCTGTTATACCGCTTTCTCCACCTCTCTCTCTCTGTTATACCGCTTTCTCCACCTCTCTCTCTCTGTTAGACCGCCCTCTCCACCGCTCTCTGTTATACCGCTTCTCCACCTCTCTCTCTCTGTTATCCCTCCCTCTCCACCTCTCTCTCTCTGTTATACCGCTGTCTCCACCTCTCTCTCTCTGTTATACCGCTTTCTCCACCTCTCTCTCTGTTATACCGCTTACTCCACCTGCCTCTCTCTGTTATACCTCTTTCTCCACCTCTCTCTCTCTGTTATACCGCCCTCTCCACCTCTCTCTCTCTGTTATCCCGCATTCTCCACCTCTCTCTCTCTGTTATACCGCTTTCTCCACCTCTCTCTCTCTGTTATACCGCCCTCTCCACCTCTCTCTCTCTGTTGTACCGCCCTCTCCACCTCTCTCTCTCTGTTATACCGCTTTCTCCACCTCTCTCTCTCTGTTTTACCGCCCTCTCCACCTCTCTCTCTTTGTTATACCGATTTCTCCACCTCCCTCTCTATGTTATACCGCCCTTTCCACCTCTCTCTCTCTGTTATACCGCTTTCTCCAACACTCTCTCTGTTATACCGCTCTCTCCACCTCTCTCTCTCTGTTATACCGCTTTCTCCACCTCTCTCTCTCTGTTATAACGCTTTCTCCACCTCTCTCTCTCTGTCATACCGCTTTCTCCACCTCTCTCTCTCTTTTATACCGCTGTCTCCACCTCCCTCTCTCTGTTATACCTCTTTCTGCTCCTCTCTCTCTCTGCCATTCCGCTTTCTCCACCCCTCTCTCTCTGTTATACCTCTTTCTCCACCTCTCTCTCTCTGTTATGCCGCTTTCTCCACCCCTCTCTCTATGTTTTACCGCTTTCTCCGCCTCGCTCTCTCTGTTATAGCGCTTTCTCCACCTCTCCTTCTTTGTTATACCGCCCTCTCCACCTCTCTCACTCTGTTATACCGCACTCTCCACCTGTCTCTCTCTGCTATTCTGCTTTCCCCACCTCTCTCTCTCTGCTATTCCGCCCTCTCCACCTCTCTCTCTCTGTTATACCGCTTTCTCCACCTCTCTCTCACTGTTATACCGCCCTTTCCACGCCTCTCTCTCTGTTATACCGCCCCCTCCATCTCTCTCTCTCTGTTCTACCGCTTTCTCCACTTCTCTCTCTCTGTTATACCGCTTTCTCCACCTCTCT
Organism: Cetorhinus maximus; assembly: GCF_964194155.1. Taxonomy (NCBI): domain Eukaryota; kingdom Metazoa; phylum Chordata; class Chondrichthyes; order Lamniformes; family Cetorhinidae; genus Cetorhinus; species Cetorhinus maximus. Next base: position 25,492,329 of record NC_135888.1, read on the forward strand.
CTCTCTGTTATACCGCTCTCTCCACCTCTCTCCCTCTGATAAACCTTCCTCTCCACCTCTCTCTCTCTGTTATACCGCTTTCTCCACCTCTCTCTCTCTGTTATTCCCCCCTCTCCACCTTTCTCTCTCTGTTTTACCACTTTATCCACTTCTCTCTCTCTGTTATACCGCTTTCTTAACCACTCTCTCTCTGTTATACCGCCTTCCGCACCTCTCTCTCTCTGTTATACCGCTTTCTCCTCCTCTCTCTCTATGTTATACCGCTTTCTCCACCTCTCTCTCTATGTTATACCGCTTTCTCCACCTCTCTCTCTCTGTTATCCCGCTTTCTCCACCTCTCTCTCTCTGTTATCCCGCTTTCTCCTCCTCTCTCTCTCTGTTATCCCGCTTTCTACACCTCTCTCGCTCTGTTATCCCACTTTCTCCACCTCTCTCGCTCTGTTATCCCGCTTTCTCCACCTCTCTCTCTCTGTTATACCACTTTCTCCACCTCTCACTCTCTGTTATAGCGACCTCTCCACCTCTCTCCCTCTGTTAAACCGCCCTCTCCACCACTTTCTCTCTGTTATACCGCTTTCTCCACCTCTCTTCCTCTGTTAAACCATCCTGTCCACCTCTCTCTCTCTGTTATACCGCCCTCTCCACCTCTCTCTCTGTCTGTTATACAGTCGTTTCCACCTCTCTCTCTCTGTTATATCGCTTTCTCCACCTCTCTCTCTCTCTGTTATACCGTCGTTTCCACCTCACTCTCTCTGTTATACCGCTTTCTCCACATCTCTCTATCTGATATACCGCCCTCTCCAACTCTCTCTGTTATACCGCTTCTCCACCTCTCTCTCTCCGTTATACCGCTTTCTCCACCTCTCTCTCTCTGTTATACCGCCCTCTCCAGCTCTCTTTCTCTGTTATACCGCTTTCTCCACCTCTCTCTCTCTGTTTTACCGCCCTCTCCACCTCTCTCTCTCTGTTATACCGTTTTCTCCAACTCTCTCTCTGTTATACCGCTCTCTCCACCTCTATCTCTCTGTTATACCGCCCTCTCCACCTCTCTCTCTCTGTTATACCGCTTTCTCCACCTCTCTCTCTCTGTTATACCGCTTTCTCCACCTCTCTCTCTCTGTTATACCGCATTCTCCACCTCTCTCTCTCTGTAATACCGCCCTCTCCAGCTCTCTCTCTCTGTTATACCGCTTTCTCCACCTCTCTCTCTCTGTTTTACCGCCCTCTCCACCTCTCTCTCTCTGTTATTCCGATTTCTCCACCTCCCTCTCTATGTTATACCGCCCTTTCCACCTCTCTCTCTCTGTTATACCGCATTCTCCAACACTCTCTCTGTTATACCGCTCTCTCCACCTCTCTCTCTCTGTTATACCGCTTTCTCCACCTCTCTCTCTCTGTTACAACGCTTTCTGCACCTCTCTCGCTCTGTTATACCGCTTTCTCCACCTCTCTCTCTCTCTGTTATACCTTCCTCTCCGCCTCTCTCTCTCTGTTATACCGCTTCCTCCACCTCTCTGTCTCTGTTATACCGCTTTCTCCACCTCTCTCTCTCTGTTATACCGCATTCTCCACCTCTCTCTCTCTGTAATACCGCCCTCTCCAGCTCTCTCTCTCTGTTATACCGCTTTCTCCACCTCTCTCTCTCTGTTTTACCGCCCTCTCCACCTCTCTCTCTCTGTTATTCCGATTTCTCCACCTCCCTCTCTATGTTATACCGCCCTTTCCACCTCTCTCTCTCTGTTATACCGCTTTCTCCAACACTCTCTCTGTTATACCGCTCTCTCCACCTCTCTCTCTCTGTTATACCGCTTTCTCCACCTCTCTCTCTCTGTTACAACGCTTTCTGCACCTCTCTCGCTCTGTTATACCGCTTTCTCCACCTCTCTCTCTCTCTGTTATACCTTCCTCTCCGCCTCTCTCTCTCTGTTATACCGCTTCCTCCACCTCTCTGTCTCTGTTATACCGCTTTATCCACCTCTCTCCCTCTGTTATACCGCTTTCTCCACCTCTCTCTCTCTGTTATACCGCTTTCAACACCTCTCTCTCTCAGTTATACCGCTTTCTCCACCTCTCTCTCTCTCTGTTATACCTTCCTCTCCGCCTCTCTCTCTCTGTTATACCGCTTCCTCCACCTCTCTGTCTCTGTTATACCGCTTTATCCACCTCTCTCCCTCTGTTATACCGCTTTCTCCACCTCTCTCTCTCTGTTATACCGCTTTCTCCACCGCTCTCTCTCTGTTATACCGCTTTCTCCACCTCTCTCTCTCTGTTAGACCGCCCTCTCCACCGCTCTCTGTTATACCGCTTCTCCACCTCTCTCTCTATGTTATACCGCCCTCTCCACCTCTCTCTCTCTGTTATACCGCTTTCTCCACCTCTCTCTCTCTGTTATACCGCTTTTCGACCTCTCTCTCTCTATTATAACGCTTTCTCCACCTGTCTCTCTCTGTTATTCCCCCCGCTCCACCTCTCTCTCTCTGTTATACCGCTTTCACCACCTCCCTCTCTCTGTTATACCGCTTTCTCCACCTCTCTCTCTCTGTTATACCGCTTTCACCACCTCTCTCTCTCTGTTATACCTCTTTCTCCACCTCTCTCTCTCTGTTATACCGCTTTATCCACCTCTCTCTCTCTGTTATACCGCCCTCTCCACCTCTCTCTCTCTGTTATACCGCTTTCTCCACCTCTCTCTCTCTGTTATACCGCCCTTTCCACGTCTCTCTCTCTGTTATACCGCCCTCTCCATCTCTCTCTCTCTGTTCTACCGCTTTCTCCACTTCTCTCTCTCTGTTATACCGCTTTCTCCACCTCTCTCTCTCTGTTATACCGCTCTCTCCACCTCTCTCGCTCTGTTAAACCGCCCTCTCCACCTCTTTCTCTTTGTTATACTTCCCTCTCCACCTCTCTCCCTCTGATAAACCTTCCTCTCCACCTCTCTCTCTCTGTTATACCGCTTTCTCCACCTCTCTCTCTCTGTTATTCCCCCCTCTCCACCTTTCTCTCTCTGTTATACCGCTTTCTCCACCTCTCTCTCTCTGTTATACCGCTTTCTCCACCTCTCTCTCTGTTATACCGCTTACTCCACCTGCCTCTCTCTGTTATACCTCTTTCTCCACCTCTCTCTCTCTTTTTTACCGCCCTCTCCACCTCTCTCTCTCTGTTATACCGATTTCTCCACCTCCCTCTCTATGTTATACCGCCCTTTCCACCTCTCTCTCTCTGTTATACCGCTTTCTCCAACACTCTCTCTGTTATACCGCTCTCTCCACCTCTCTCTCTCTGTTATACCGCTTTCTCCACCTCTCTCTCTCTGTTATAACGCTTTCTCCACCTCTCTCTCTCTGTTATACCGCTTTCTCCACCTCTCTCTCTCTCTGTTATACCTTCCTCTCCGCCTCTCTCTCTCTGTTATACCGCTTCCTCCACCTCTCTGTCTCTGTTACACCGCTTTATCCACCTCTCTCCCTCTGTTATACCGCTTTCTCCACCTCTCTCTCTGTGTTATACCGCTTTCTCCACCTCTCTCTCTCAGTTATACCGCTTTCTCCACCTCTCTCTCTCTCTGTAATACGTTCCTCTCCGCCTCTCTCTCTCTGTTATACCGCTTCCTCCACCTCTCTGTCTCTGTTATACCGCTTTATCCACCTCTCTCCCTCTGTTATACCGCTTTCTCCACCTCTCTCTCTCTGTTATACCGCTTTCTCCACCTCTCTATCTCTGTTATACCGCTTTCTCCACCTCTCTCTCTCTGTTAGACCGCCCTCTCCACCGCTCTCTGTTATACTGCTTCTCCACCTCTCTCTCTCTGTTTTACCGCCCTCTCCACCTCTCTCTCTCTGTTATACCGCTTTCTCCACCTCTCTCTCTCTGTTATACCGCTTTCTATACCTCTCTCTGTTATACCGCTTACTCCACCTCCCTCTCTCAGTTATACCTCTTTCTCCACCTCTCTCTCTCTGTTATACCGCCCTCTCCACCTCTCTCTCTCTGTTATCCCGCATTCTCCACCTCTCTCACTCTGTTATACCGCTTTCTCCACCTCTCTCTCTCTGTTATACCGCCCTCTTCACCTCTCTCTCTCTGTTATACCGCCCTCTCCACCTCTCTCTCTCTGTTATACCGCTTTCTCCACCTCTCTCTCTCTGTTATACCGCCCTCTCCACCTCTCTCTCTCTGTTATACCGCTTTCACCACCTCACTATCTCTGTTATACCTCTTTCTCCACCTCTCTCTCTCTGTTATACCGCTTTATCCACCTCTCTCTCTCTGTTATACCGCCCACTCCTCCTCTCTCTCTCTGTTATACCGCTTTCTCCACCTCTCTCTATCTGTTATACCGCCCTTTCCACCTGTCTCTCTCTGTTATACCGCCCTCTCCATCTCTCTCTCTCTGTTCTACCGCTTTCTCCACTTCTCTCTCTCTGTTATACCGCTTTCTCCACCTCTCTCTCTCTGTTATACCGCTCTCTCCACCTCTCTCCCTCTGTTAAACCGCCCTCTCCACCTCTTTCTCTTTGTTATACTTCCCTCTCCACCTCTCTCCCTCTGATAAACCGTCCTCTCCACCTCTCTCTCTCTGTTATACCGCTTTCTCCACCTCTCTCTCTCTGTTATTCCCCCCTCTCCACCTTTCTCTCTCTGTTATACCACTTTATCCACTTCTCTTCCTCTGTTATACCGCTTTCTTTACCTCTCTCTCTCTTTTATACCGCCTTCCGCACCTCTCTCTCTCTGTTATACCGCTTTCTCCTCCTCTCTCTCTCTGTTATACCGCTTTCTCCACCTCTCTCTCTCTGTTATACCGCCCTCTCCACCTCTCTCGCTCTGTTATCCCGCTTTCTCCACCTCTCTCTCTCTGTTATACCGCTTTCTCCACCTCCTCTCTCTCTGTTATCCCGCTTTCTACACCTCTCTCGCTCTGTTATCCCACTTTCTCCACCTCTCTCGCTCTGTTATCCCGCTTTCTCCACCTCTCTCTCTCTGTTATACCACTTTCTCCACCTCTCACTCTCTGTTATACCGACCTCTCCACGTATCTCCATCTGTTAAACCGCCCTCTCCACCACTTTCTCTCTGTTATACCGCTTTCTCCACCTCTCTCCCTCTGTTAAACCATCCTGTCCACCTCTCTCTCTCCGTTATAACGCCCTCTCCACCTCTCTCTCTGTCTGTTATACCGTCGCTTCCATCTCTCTCTCTCTGTTATATCGCTATCTCCACCTCTCTCTCTCTCTGTTATACCGTCGTTTCCACCTCACTCTCTCTGTTATACCGCTTTCTCCACATCTCTCTATCTGATATACCGCCCTCTCCAACTCTCTCTGTTATACCGCTTCTCCACCTCTCTCTCTCCGTTATACCGCTTTCTCCACCTCTCTCTCTCTGTTATACCGCCCTCTCCAGCTCTCTTTCTCTGTTATACCGCTTTCTCCACCTCTCTCTCTCTGTTTTACCGCCCTCTCCACCTCTCTCTCTCTGTTATACCGTTTTCTCCAACTCTCTCTCTGTTATACCGCTCTCTCCACCTCTATCTCTCTGTTATACCGCCCTCTCCACCTCTCTCTCTCTGTTATACCGTTTTCTCCAACTCTCTCTCTGTTATACCGCTCTCTCCACCTCTATCTCTCTGTTAAACCGCCCTCTCCACCTCTTTCTCTTTGTTATACTTCCCTCTCCACCTCTCTCCCTCTGATAAACCGTCCTCTCCACCTCTCTCTCTCTGTTATACCGCTTTCTCCACCTCTCTCTCTCTGTTATTCCCCCCTCTCCACCTTTCTCTCTCTGTTATACCACTTTATCCACTTCTCTTCCTCTGTTATACCGCTTTCTTTACCTCTCTCTCTCTTTTATACCGCCTTCCGCACCTCTCTCTCTCTGTTATACCGCTTTCTCCTCCTCTCTCTCTCTGTTATACCGCTTTCTCCACCTCTCTCTCTCTGTTATACCGCCCTCTCCACCTCTCTCGCTCTGTTATCCCGCTTTCTCCACCTCTCTCTCTCTGTTATACCGCTTTCTCCACCTCCTCTCTCTCTGTTATCCCGCTTTCTACACCTCTCTCGCTCTGTTATCCCACTTTCTCCACCTCTCTCGCTCTGTTATCCCGCTTTCTCCACCTCTCTCTCTCTGTTATACCACTTTCTCCACCTCTCACTCTCTGTTATACCGACCTCTCCACGTATCTCCATCTGTTAAACCGCCCTCTCCACCACTTTCTCTCTGTTATACCGCTTTCTCCACCTCTCTCCCTCTGTTAAACCATCCTGTCCACCTCTCTCTCTCCGTTATAACGCCCTCTCCACCTCTCTCTCTGTCTGTTATACCGTCGCTTCCACCTCTCTCTCTCTGTTATATCGCTATCTCCACCTCTCTCTCTCTCTGTTATACCGTCGTTTCCACCTCACTCTCTCTGTTATACCGCTTTCTCCACATCTCTCTATCTGATATACCGCCCTCTCCAACTCTCTCTGTTATACCGCTTCTCCACCTCTCTCTCTCCGTTATACCGCTTTCTCCACCTCTCTCTCTCTGTTATACCGCCCTCTCCAGCTCTCTTTCTCTGTTATACCGCTTTCTCCACCTCTCTCTCTCTGTTTTACCGCCCTCTCCACCTCTCTCTCTCTGTTATACCGTTTTCTCCAACTCTCTCTCTGTTATACCGCTCTCTCCACCTCTATCTCTCTGTTATACCGCCCTCTCCACCTCTCTCTCTCTGTTATACCGCTTTCTCCACCTCTCTCTCTCTGTTATACCGCTTTCTCCACCTCTCTCTCTCTGTTATACCGCATTCTCCACCTCTCTCTCTCTGTAATACCGCCCTCTCCAGCTCTCTCTCTCTGTTATACCGCTTTCTCCACCTCTCTCTCTCTGTTTTACCGCCCTCTCCACCTCTCTCTCTCTGTTATTCCGATTTCTCCACCTCCCTCTCTATGTTATACCGCCCTTTCCACCTCTCTCTCTCTGTTATACCGCTTTCTCCAACACTCTCTCTGTTATACCGCTCTCTCCACCTCTCTCTCTCTGTTATACCGCTTTCTCCACCTCTCTCTCTCTGTTACAACGCTTTCTGCACCTCTCTCGCTCTGTTATACCACTTTCTCCACCTCTCTCTCTCTCTGTTATACCTTCCTCTCCGCCTCTCTCTCTCTGTTATACCGCTTCCTCCACCTCTCTGTCTCTGTTATACCGCTTTATCCACCTCTCTCCCTCTGTTATACCGCTTTCTCCACCTCTCTCTCTCTGTTATACCGCTTTCAACACCTCTCTCTCTCAGTTATACCGCTTTCTCCACCTCTCTCTCTCTCTGTTATACCTTCCTCTCCGCCTCTCTCTCTCTGTTATACCGCTTCCTCCACCTCTCTGTCTCTGTTATACCGCTTTATCCACCTCTCTCCCTCTGTTATACCGCTTTCTCCATCTCTCTCTCTCTGTTATACCGCTTTCTCCACCGCTCTCTCTCTGTTATACCGCTTTCTCCACCTCTCTCTCTCTGTTAGACCGCCCTCTCCACCGCTCTCTGTTATACCGCTTCTCCACCTCTCTCTCTCTGTTATACCGCCCTCTCCCCCTCTCTCTCTCTGTTATACCGCTTTCTCCACCTCTCTCTCTCTGTTATACCGCTTTTCGACCTCTCTCTCTCTATTATAACGCTTTCTCCACCTGTCTCTCTCTGTTATTCCCCCCGCTCCACCTCTCTCTCTCTGTTATACCGCTTTCACCACCTCCCTCTCTCTGTTATACCGCTTTCTCCACCTCTCTCTCTCTGTTATACCGCTTTCACCACCTCTCTCTCTCTGTTATACCTCTTTCTCCACCTCTCTCTCTCTGTTATACCGCTTTATCCACCTCTCTCTCTCTGTTATACCGCCCTCTCCACCTCTCTCTCTCTGTTATACCGCTTTCTCCACCTCTCTCTCTCTGTTATACCGCCCTTTCCATGTCTCTCTCTCTGTTATACCGCCCTCTCCATCTCTCTCTCTCTGTTCTACCGCATTCTCCACTTCTCTCTCTCTGTTATACCGCTTTCTCCACCTCTCTCTCTCTGTTATACCGCTCTCTCCACCTCTCTCGCTCTGTTAAACCGCCCTCTCCACCTCTTTCTCTTTGTTATACTTCCCTCTCCACCTCTCTCCCTCTGATAAACCTTCCTCTCCACCTCTCTCTCTCTGTTATACCGCTTTCTCCACCTCTCTTTCTCTGTTATACCGCTTTCTCCACCTCTCTCTCTGTTATACCGCTTACTCCACCTGCCTCTCTCTGTTATACCGCCCTCTCCACCTCTCTCTCTCTGTTATACCGCCCTCTCCACCTCTCTCTCTCTGTTATACCGATTTCTCCACCTCCCTCTCTATGTTATACCGCCCTTTCCACCTCTCTCTCTCTGTTATACCGCTTTCTCCAACACTCTCTCTCTTATACCGCTCTCTCCACCTCTCTCTCTGTTATACCGCTTCCTCCACCTCTCTGTCTCTGTTATACCGCTTTATCCACCTCTCTCCCTCTGTTATACCGCTTTCTCCACCTCTCTCTCTCTGTTATACCGCTTTCTCCACCTCTCTCTCTCTGTTATACCGCTTTCTCCACCTCTCTCTCTCTGTTAGACCGCCCTCTCCACCGCTCTCTGTTATACCGCTTCTCCACCTCTCTCTCTCTGTTATCCCGCCCTCTCCACCTCTCTCTCTCTGTTATACCGCTGTCTCCACCTCTCTCTCTCTGTTATACCGCTTTCTCCACCTCTCTCTCTGTTATACCGCTTACTCCACCTGCCTCTCTCTGTTATACCTCTTTCTCCAACTCTCTCTCTCTGTTATACCGCCCTCTCCACCTCTCTCTCTCTGTTATCCCGCATTCTCCACCTCTCTCTCTCTGTTATACCGCTTTCTCCACCTCTCTCTCTCTGTTATACCGCCCTCTCCACCTCTCTCTCTCTGTTGTACCGCCCTCTCCACCTCTCTCTCTCTGTTATACCGCTTTCTCCACCTCTCTCTCTCTGTTTTACCGCCCTCTCCACCTCTCTCTCTTTGTTATACCGATTTCTCCACCTCCCTCTCTATGTTATACCGCCCTTTCCACCTCTCTCTCTCTGTTATACCGCTTTCTCCAACACTCTCTCTGTTATACCGCTCTCTCCACCTCTCTCTCTCTGTTATACCGCTTTCTCCACCTCTCTCTCTCTGTTATAACGCTTTCTCCACCTCTCTCTCTCTGTTATACCGCTTTCTCCACCTCTCTCTCTCTTTTATACCGCTGTCTCCACCTCCCTCTCTCTGTTATACCTCTTTCTGCTCCTCTCTCTCTCTGCTATGCCACTTTCTCCACCCCTCTCTCTCTGTTATACCTCTTTCTCCACCTCTCTCTCTCTGTTATGCCGCTTTCTCCACCCCTCTCTCTATGTTTTACCGCTTTCTCCGCCTCGCTCTCTCTGTTATAGCGCTTTCTCCACCTCTCCTTCTTTGTTATACCGCCCTCTCCACCTCTCTCACTCTGTTATACCGCACTCTCCACCTGTCTCTCTCTGCTATTCTGCTTTCCCCACCTCTCTCTCTCTGCTATTCCGCCCTCTCCACCTCTCTCTCTCTGTTATACCGCTTTCTCCACCTCTCTCTCACTGTTATACCGCCCTTTCCACGCCTCTCTCTCTGTTATACCGCCCTCTCCATCTCTCTCTCTCTGTTCTACCGCTTTCTCCACTTCTCTCTCTCTGTTATACCGCTTTCTCCACCTCTCTCTCTCTGTTATACCGCTCTCTCCACCTCTCTCCCTCTGATAAACCTTCCTCTCCACCTCTCTCTCTCTGTTATACCGCTTTCTCCACCTCTCTCTCTCTGTTATTCCCCCCTCTCCACCTTTCTCTCTCTGTTTTACCACTTTATCCACTTCTCTCTCTCTGTTATACCGCTTTCTTAACCACTCTCTCTCTGTTATACCGCCTTCCGCACCTCTCTCTCTCTGTTATACCGCTTTCTCCTCCTCTCTCTCTATGTTATACCGCTTTCTCCACCTCTCTCTCTATGTTATACCGCTTTCTCCACCTCTCTCTCTCTGTTATCCCGCTTTCTCCACCTCTCTCTCTCTGTTATCCCGCTTTCTCCTCCTCTCTCTCTCTGTTATCCCGCTTTCTACACCTCTCTCGCTCTGTTATCCCACTTTCTCCACCTCTCTCGCTCTGTTATCCCGCTTTCTCCACCTCTCTCTCTCTGTTATACCACTTTCTCCACCTCTCACTCTCTGTTATAGCGACCTCTCCACCTCTCTCCCTCTGTTAAACCGCCCTCTCCACCACTTTCTCTCTATTATACCGCTTTCTCCACCTCTCTTCCTCTGTTAAACCATCCTGTCCACCTCTCTCTCTCTGTTATACCGCCCTCTCCACCTCTCTCTCTGTCTGTTATACAGTCGTTTCCACCTCTCTCTCTCTGTTATATCGCTTTCTCCACCTCTCTCTCTCTCTGTTATACCGTCGTTTCCACCTCACTCTCTCTGTTATACCGCTTTCTCCACATCTCTCTATCTGATATACCGCCCTCTCCAACTCTCTCTGTTATACCGCTTCTCCACCTCTCTCTCTCCGTTATACCGCTTTCTCCACCTCTCTCTCTCTGTTATACCGCCCTCTCCAACTCTCTTTCTCTGTTATACCGCTTTCTCCACCTCTCTCTCTCTGTTTTACCGCCCTCTCCACCTCTCTCTCTCTGTTATACCGTTTTCTCCAACTCTCTCTCTGTTATACCGCTCTCTCCACCTCTATCTCTCTGTTATACCGCCCTCTCCACCTCTCTCTCTCTGTTATACCGCTTTCTCCACCTCTCTCTCTCTGTTATACCGCTTTCTCCACCTCTCTCTCTCTGTTATACCGCATTCTCCACCTCTCTCTCTCTGTAATACCGCCCTCTCCAGCTCTCTCTCTCTGTTATACCGCTTTCTCCACCTCTCTCTCTCTGTTTTACCGCCCTCTCCACCTCTCTCTCTCTGTTATTCCGATTTCTCCACCTCCCTCTCTATGTTATACCGCCCTTTCCACCTCTCTCTCTCTGTTATACCGCTTTCTCCAACACTCTCTCTGTTATACCGCTCTCTCCACCTCTCTCTCTCTGTTATACCGCTTTCTCCACCTCTCTCTCTCTGTTACAACGCTTTCTGCACCTCTCTCGCTCTGTTATACCGCTTTCTCCACCTCTCTCTCTCTCTGTTATACCTTCCTCTCCGCCTCTCTCTCTCTGTTATACCGCTTCCTCCACCTCTCTGTCTCTGTTATACCGCTTTCTCCACCTCTCTCTCTCTGTTATACCGCATTCTCCACCTCTCTCTCTCTGTAATACCGCCCTCTCCAGCTCTCTCTCTCTGTTATACCGCTTTCTCCACCTCTCTCTCTCTGTTTTACCGCCCTCTCCACCTCTCTCTCTCTGTTATTCCGATTTCTCCACCTCCCTCTCTATGTTATACCGCCCTTTCCACCTCTCTCTCTCTGTTATACCGCTTTCTCCAACACTCTCTCTGTTATACCGCTCTCTCCACCTCTCTCTCTCTGTTATACCGCTTTCTCCACCTCTCTCTCTCTGTTACAACGCTTTCTGCACCTCTCTCGCTCTGTTATACCGCTTTCTCCACCTCTCTCTCTCTCTGTTATACCTTCCTCTCCGCCTCTCTCTCTCTGTTATACCGCTTCCTCCACCTCTCTGTCTCTGTTATACCGCTTTATCCACCTCTCTCCCTCTGTTATACCGCTTTCTCCACCTCTCTCTCTCTGTTATACCGCTTTCAACACCTCTCTCTCTCAGTTATACCGCTTTCTCCACCTCTCTCTCTCTCTGTTATACCTTCCTCTCCGCCTCTCTCTCTCTGTTATACCGCTTCCTCCACCTCTCTGTCTCTGTTATACCGCTTTATCCACCTCTCTCCCTCTGTTATACCGCTTTCTCCACCTCTCTCTCTCTGTTATACCGCTTTCTCCACCGCTCTCTCTCTGTTATACCGCTTTCTCCACCTCTCTCTCTCTGTTAGACCGCCCTCTCCACCGCTCTCTGTTATACCGCTTCTCCACCTCTCTCTCTATGTTATACCGCCCTCTCCACCTCTCTCTCTCTGTTATACCGCTTTCTCCACCTCTCTCTCTCTGTTATACCGCTTTTCGACCTCTCTCTCTCTATTATAACGCTTTCTCCACCTGTCTCTCTCTGTTATTCCCCCCGCTCCACCTCTCTCTCTCTGTTATACCGCTTTCACCACCTCCCTCTCTCTGTTATACCGCTTTCTCCACCTCTCTCTCTCTGTTATACCGCTTTCACCACCTCTCTCTCTCTGTTATACCTCTTTCTCCACCTCTCTCTCTCTGTTATACCGCTTTATCCACCTCTCTCTCTCTGTTATACCGCCCTCTCCACCTCTCTCTCTCTGTTATACCGCTTTCTCCACCTCTCTCTCTCTGTTATACCGCCCTTTCCACGTCTCTCTCTCTGTTATACCGCCCTCTCCATCTCTCTCTCTCTGTTCTACCGCTTTCTCCACTTCTCTCTCTCTGTTATACCGCTTTCTCCACCTCTCTCTCTCTGTTATACCGCTCTCTCCACCTCTCTCGCTCTGTTAAACCGCCCTCTCCACCTCTTTCTCTTTGTTATACTTCCCTCTCCACCTCTCTCCCTCTGATAAACCTTCCTCTCCACCTCTCTCTCTCTGTTATACCGCTTTCTCCACTTCTCTCTCTCTGTTATTCCCCCCTCTCCACCTTTCTCTCTCTGTTATACCGCTTTCTCCACCTCTCTCTCTCTGTTATACCGCTTTCTCCACCTCTCTCTCTGTTATACCGCTTACTCCACCTGCCTCTCTCTGTTATACCTCTTTCTCCACCTCTCTCTCTCTGTTATACCGCCCTCTCCACCTCTCTCTCTCTGTTATCCCGCATTCTCCACCTCTCTCTCTCTGTTATACCGCTTTCTCCACCTCTCTCTCTCTGTTATACCGCCCTCTCCACCTCTCTCTCTCTGTTATACCGCTTTCTCCACCTCTCTCTCTCTGTTATACCGCTCTCTCCACCTCTCTCCCTCTGTTAAACCGCCCTCTCCACCTCTTTCTCTTTGTTATACTTCCCTCTCCACCTCTCTCCCTCTGATAAACCGTCCTCTCCACCTCTCTCTCTCTGTTATACCGCTTTCTCCACCTCTCTATCTCTGTTATTCCCCCCTCTCCACCTTTCTCTCTCTGTTATACCACTTTATCCACTTCTCTCTCTCTGTTATACCGCTTTCTTTACCTCTCTCTCTCTGTTATACCTCCTTCCGCACCTCTCTCTCTCTGTTATACCGCTTTCTCCTCCTCTCTCTCTCTGTTATACCGCTTTCTCCACCTCCTCTCTCTCTGTTATCCCGCTTTCTACACCTCTCTCGCTCTGTTATCCACTTTCTCCACCTCTATCGCTCTGTTATCCCGCTTTCTCCACCTCTCTCTCTCTGTTATACCACTTTCTCCACCTCTCACTCTCTGTTATACCGACCTCTCCACGTATCTCCATCTGTTAAACCGCCCTCTCCACCACTTTCTCTCTGTTATACCGCTTTCTCCACCTCTCTCCCTCTGTTAAACAATCCTGTCCACCTCTCTCTCTCCGTTATAACGCCCTCTCCACCTCTCTCTCTGTCTGTTATACCGTCGCTTCCACCTCTCTCTCTCTGTTATATCGCTTTCTCCACCTCTCTCTCTCTCTGTTATACCGTCGGTTCCACCTCAGTCTCTCTGTTATACCGCTTTCTCCACTTCTCTCTATCTGTTATACCGCCCTCTCCAACTCTCTCTCTCTGTTATACCGCTTCTCCACCTCTCTCTCTCCGTTATACCGCTTTCTCCACCTCTCTCTCTCTGTTATACCGCCCTCTCCAGCTCTCTTTCTCTGTTATACCGCTTTCTCCACCTCTCTCTCTCTGTTTTACCGCCCTCTCCACCTCTCTCTCTCTGTTATACCGTTTTCTCCAACTCTCTCTCTGTTATACCGCTCTCTCCACCTCTCTCTCTCTGTTATACCGCCCTCTCCACCTCTCTCTCTCTGTTATACCGCTTTCTCCACCTCTCTCTCTCTGTTATACCGCTTTCTCCACCTCTCTCTCTCTGTTATACCGCATTCTCCACCTCTCTCTCTCTGTTATACCGCCCTCTCCAGCTCTCTCTCTCTGTTATACCGCTTTCTCCACCTCTCTCTCTCTGTTTTACCGCCCACTCCACCTCTCTCTCTCTGTTATTCCGATTTCTCCACCTCCCTCTCTATGTTATACCGCCCTTTCCACCTCTCTCTCTCTGTTATACCGCTTTCTCCAACACTCTCTCTGTTATACCGCTCTCTCCACCTCTCTCTCTCTGTTATACCGCTTTCTCCACCTCTCTCTCTCTGTTATAACGCTTTCTGCACCTCGCTCTCTCTGTTATACCGCTTTCTCCACCTCTCTCTCTCTCTGTTATACCTTCCTCTCCGCCTCTCTCTCTCTGTTATACCGCTTCCTCCACCTCTCTGTCTCTGTTATACCGCTTTATCCACCTCTCTCCCTCTGTTATACCGCTTTCTCCACCTCTCTCTCTCTGTTATACCGCTTTCAACACCTCTCTCTCTCAGTTATACCGCTTTCTCCACCTCTCTCTCTCTCTGTTATACCTTCCTCTCCGCCTCTCTCTCTCTGTTATACCGCTTCCTCCACCTCTCTGTCTCTGTTATACCGCTTTATCCACCTCTCTCCCTCTGTTATACCGCTTTCTCCATCTCTCTCTCTCTGTTATACCGCTTTCTCCACCGCTCTCTCTCTGTTATACCGCTTTCTCCACCTCTCCCTCTCTGTTAGACCGCCCTCTCCACCGCTCTCTGTTATACCGCTTCTCCACCTCTCTCTCTCTGTTATACCGCCCTCTCCCCCTCTCTCTCTCTGTTATACCGCTTTCTCCACCTCTCTCTCTCTGTTATACCGCTTTTCGACCTCTCTCTCTCTATTATAACGCTTTCTCCACCTGTCTCTCTCTGTTATTCCCCCCGCTCCACCTCTCTCTCTCTGTTATACCGCTTTCACCACCTCCCTCTCTCTGTTATACCGCTTTCTCCACCTCTCTCTCTCTGTTATACCGCTTTCACCACCTCTCTCTCTCTGTTATACCTCTTTCTCCACCTCTCTCTCTCTGTTATACCGCTTTATCCACCTCTCTCTCTCTGTTATACCGCCCTCTCCACCTCTCTCTCTCTGTTATACCGCTTTCTCCACCTCTCTCTCTCTGTTATACCGCCCTTTCCATGTCTCTCTCTCTGTTATACCGCCCTCTCCATCTCTCTCTCTCTGTTCTACCGCATTCTCCACTTCTCTCTCTCTGTTATACCGCTTTCTCCACCTCTCTCTCTCTGTTATACCGCTCTCTCCACCTCTCTCGCTCTGTTAAACCGCCCTCTCCACCTCTTTCTCTTTGTTATACTTCCCTCTCCACCTCTCTCCCTCTGATAAACCTTCCTCTCCACCTCTCTCTCTCTGTTATACCGCTTTCTCCACCTCTCTTTCTCTGTTATACCGCTTTCTCCACCTCTCTCTCTGTTATACCGCTTACTCCACCTGCCTCTCTCTGTTATACCGCCCTCTCCACCTCTCTCTCTCTGTTATACCGCCCTCTCCACCTCTCTCTCTCTGTTATACCGATTTCTCCACCTCCCTCTCTATGTTATACCGCCCTTTCCACCTCTCTCTCTCTGTTATACCGCTTTCTCCAACACTCTCTCTCTTATACCGCTCTCTCCACCTCTCTCTCTCTGTTATACCGCTTCCTCCACCTCTGTCTCTGTTATACCGCTTTATCCACCTCTCTCCCTCTGTTATACCGCTTTCTCCACCTCTCTCTCTCTGTTATACCGCTTTCTCCACCTCTCTCTCTCTGTTATACCGCTTTCTCCACCTCTCTCTCTCTGTTAGACCGCCCTCTCCACCGCTCTCTGTTATACCGCTTCTCCACCTCTCTCTCTCTGTTATCCCGCCCTCTCCACCTCTCTCTCTCTGTTATACCGCTGTCTCCACCTCTCTCTCTCTGTTATACCGCTTTCTCCACCTCTCTCTCTGTTATACCGCTTACTCCACCTGCCTCTCTCTGTTATACCTCTTTCTCCACCTCTCTCTCTCTGTTATACCGCCCTCTCCACCTCTCTCTCTCTGTTATCCCGCATTCTCCACCTCTCTCTCTCTGTTATACCGCTTTCTCCACCTCTCTCTCTCTGTTATACCGCCCTCTCCACCTCTCTCTCTCTGTTGTACCGCCCTCTCCACCTCTCTCTCTCTGTTATACCGCTTTCTCCACCTCTCTCTCTCTGTTTTACTGCCCTCTCCACCTCTCTCTCTTTGTTATACCGATTTCTCCACCTCCCTCTCTATGTTATACCGCCCTTTCCACCTCTCTCTCTCTGTTATACCGCTTTCTCCAACACTCTCTCTGTTATACCGCTCTCTCCACCTCTCTCTCTCTGTTATACCGCTTTCTCCACCTCTCTCTCTCTGTTATAACGCTTTCTCCACCTCTCTCTCTCTGTTATACCGCTTTCTCCACCTCTCTCTCTCTTTTATACCGCTGTCTCCACCTCCCTCTCTCTGTTATACCTCTTTCTGCTCCTCTCTCTCTCTGCTATGCCGCTTTCTCCACCCCTCTCTCTCTGTTATACCTCTTTCTCCACCTCTCTCTCTCTGTTATGCCGCTTTCTCCACCCCTCTCTCTATGTTATACCGCTTTCTCCGCCTCGCTCTCTCTGTTATAGCGCTTTCTCCACCTCTCCTTCTTTGTTATACCGCCCTCTCCACCTCTCTCACTCTGTTATACCGCACTCTCCACCTGTCTCTCTCTGCTATTCTGCTTTCCCCACCTCTCTCTCTCTGCTATTCCGCCCTCTCCACCTCTCTCTCTCTGTTATACCGCTTTCTCCACCTCTCTCTCACTGTTATACCGCCCTTTCCACGCCTCTCTCTCTGTTATACCGCCCTCTCCATCTCTCTCTCTTTGTTCTACCGCTTTCTCCACTTCTCTCTCTCTGTTATACCGCTTTCTCCACCTCTCTATCTCTGTTATACCGCTCTCTCCACCTCTCTCCCTCTGATAAACCTTCCTCTCCACCTCTCTCTCTCTGTTATACCGCTTTCTCCACCTCTCTCTCTCTGTTATTCCCCCCTCTCCACCTTTCTCTCTCTGTTTTACCACTTTATCCACTTCTCTCTCTCTGTTATACCGCTTTCTTAACCACTCTCTCTCTGTTATACCGCCTTCCGCACCTCTCTCTCTCTGTTATACCGCTTTCTCCTCCTCTCTCTCTATGTTATACCGCTTTCTCCACCTCTCTCTCTATGTTATACCGCTTTCTCCACCTCTCTCTCTCTGTTATCCCGCTTTCTCCACCTCTCTCTCTCTGTTATCCCGCTTTCTCCTCCTCTCTCTCTCTGTTATCCCGCTTTCTACACCTCTCTCGCTCTGTTATCCCACTTTCTCCACCTCTCTCGCTCTGTTATCCCGCTTTCTCCACCTCTCTCTCTCTGTTATACCACTTTCTCCACCTCTCACTCTCTGTTATAGCGACCTCTCCACCTCTCTCCCTCTGTTAAAACGCCCTCTCCACCACTTTCTCTCTGTTATACCGCTTTCTCCACCTCTCTTCCTCTGTTAAACCATCCTGTCCACCTCTCTCTCTCTGTTATACCGCCCTCTCCACCTCTCTCTCTGTCTGTTATACAGTCGTTTCCACCTCTCTCTCTCTGTTATATCGCTTTCTCCACCTCTCTCTCTCTCTGTTATACCGTCGTTTCCACCTCACTCTCTCTGTTATACCGCTTTCTCCACATCTCTCTATCTGATATACCGCCCTCTCCAACTCTCTCTGTTATACCGCTTCTCCACCTCTCTCTCTCCGTTATACCGCTTTCTCCACCTCTCTCTCTCTGTTATACCGCCCTCTCCAGCTCTCTTTCTCTGTTATACCGCTTTCTCCACCTCTCTCTCTCTGTTTTACCGCCCTCTCCACCTCTCTCTCTCTGTTATACCATTTTCTCCAACTCTCTCTCTGTTATACCGCTCTCTCCACCTCTATCTCTCTGTTATACCGCCCTCTCCACCTCTCTCTCTCTGTTATACCGCTTTCTCCACCTCTCTCTCTCTGTTATACCGCTTTCTCCACCTCTCTCTCTCTGTTATACCGCATTCTCCACCTCTCTCTCTCTGTAATACCGCCCTCTCCAGCTCTCTCTCTCTGTTATACCGCTTTCTCCACCTCTCTCTCTCTGTTTTACCGCCCTCTCCACCTCTCTCTCTCTGTTATTCCGATTTCTCCACCTCCCTCTCTATGTTATACCGCCCTTTCCACCTCTCTCTCTCTGTAATACCGCTTTCTCCAACACTCTCTCTGTTATACCGCTCTCTCCACCTCTCTCTCTCTGTTATACCGCTTTCTCCACCTCTCTCTCTCTGTTACAACGCTTTCTGCACCTCTCTCGCTCTGTTATACCGCTTTCTCCACCTCTCTCTCTCTCTGTTATACCTTCCTCTCCGCCTCTCTCTCTCTGTTATACCGCTTCCTCCACCTCTCTGTCTCTGTTATACCGCTTTATCCACCTCTCTCCCTCTGTTATACCGCTTTCTCCACCTCTCTCTCTCTGTTATACCGCTTTCAACACCTCTCTCTCTCAGTTATACCGCTTTCTCCACCTCTCTCTCTCTCTGTTATACCTTCCTCTCCGCCTCTCTCTCTCTGTTATACCGCTTCCTCCACCTCTCTGTCTCTGTTATACCGCTTTCTCCACCGCTCTCTCTCTGTTATACCGCTTTCTCCACCTCTCTCTCTCTGTTAGACCGCCCTCTCCACCGCTCTCTGTTATACCGCTTCTCCACCTCTCTCTCTATGTTATACCGCCCTCTCCACCTCTCTCTCTCTGTTATACCGCTTTCTCCACCTCTCTCTCTCTGTTATACCGCTTTTCGACCTCTCTCTCTCTATTATAACGCTTTCTCCACCTGTCTCTCTCTGTTATTCCCCCCGCTCCACCTCTCTCTCTCTGTTATACCGCTTTCACCACCTCCCTCTCTCTGTTATACCGCTTTCTCCACCTCTCTCTCTCTGTTATACCGCTTTCACCACCTCTCTCTCTCTGTTATACCTCTTTCTCCACCTCTCTCTCTCTGTTATACCGCTTTATCCACCTCTCTCTCTCTGTTATACCGCCCTCTCCACCTCTCTCTCTCTGTTATACCGCTTTCTCCACCTCTCTCTCTCTGTTATACCGCCCTTTCCACGTCTCTCTCTCTGTTATACCGCCCTCTCCATCTCTCTCTCTCTGTTCTACCGCTTTCTCCACTTCTCTCTCTCTGTTATACCGCTTTCTCCACCTCTCTCTCTCTGTTATACCGCTCTCTCCACCTCTCTCGCTCTGTTAAACCGCCCTCTCCACCTCTTTCTCTTTGTTATACTTCCCTCTCCACCTCTCTCCCTCTGATAAACCTTCCTCTCCACCTCTCTCTCTCTGTTATACCGCTTTCTCCACCTCTCTCTCTCTGTTATTCCCCCCTCTCCACCTTTCTCTCTCTGTTATACCGCTTTCTCCACCTCTCTCTCTCTGTTATACCGCTTTCTCCACCTCTCTCTCTGTTATACCGCTTACTCCACCTGCCTCTCTCTGTTATACCTCTTTCTCCACCTCTCTCTCTCTGTTATACCGCCCTCTCCACCTCTCTCTCTCTGTTATCCCGCATTCTCCACCTCTCTCTCTCTGTTATACCGCTTTCTCCACCTCTCTCTCTCTGTTATACCGCCCTCTCCACCTCTCTCTCTCTGTTATACCGCTTTCTCCACCTCTCTCTCTCTGTTATACCGCTCTCTCCACCTCTCTCCCTCTGTTAAACCGCCCTCTCCACCTCTTTCTCTTTGTTATACTTCCCTCTCCACCTCTCTCCCTCTGATAAACCGTCCTCTCCACCTCTCTCTCTCTGTTATACCGCTTTCTCCACCTCTCTATCTCTGTTATTCCCCCCTCTCCACCTTTCTCTCTCTGTTATACCACTTTATCCACTTCTCTCTCTCTGTTATACCGCTTTCTTTACCTCTCTCTCTCTGTTATACCTCCTTCCGCACCTCTCTCTCTCTGTTATACCGCTTTCTCCTCCTCTCTCTCTCTGTTATTCCGCTTTCCCCACCTCTCGTTCTCTATTATACCGCCCTCTGCACCTCTCTCTCTCTGTTATTCCGCTTTCTCCACCTCTCTCTCTGTTATACCGCTTTCTCCACCTCCTCTCTCTCTGTTATCCCGCTTTCTACACCTCTCTCGCTCTGTTATCCACTTTCTCCACCTCTATCGCTCTGTTATCCCGCTTTCTCCACCTCTCTCTCTCTGTTATACCACTTTCTCCACCTCTCACTCTCTGTTATACCGACCTCTCCACGTATCTCCATCTGTTAAACCGCCCTCTCCACCACTTTCTCTCTGTTATACCGCTTTCTCCACCTCTCTCCCTCTGTTAAACCATCCTGTCCACCTCTCTCTCTCCGTTATAACGCCCTCTCCACCTCTCTCTCTGTCTGTTATACCGTCGCTTCCACCTCTCTCTCTCTGTTATATCGCTTTCTCCACCTCTCTCTCTCTCTGTTATACCGTCGGTTCCACCTCACTCTCTCTGTTATACCGCTTTCTCCACTTCTCTCTATCTGTTATACCGCCCTCTCCAACTCTCTCTCTCTGTTATACCGCTTCTCCACCTCTCTCTCTCCGTTATACCGCTTTCTCCACCTCTCTCTCTCTGTTATACCGCCCTCTCCAGCTCTCTTTCTCTGTTATACCGCTTTCTCCACCTCTCTCTCTCTGTTTTACCGCCCTCTCCACCTCTCTCTCTCTGTTATACCGTTTTCTCCAACTCTCTCTCTGTTATACCGCTCTCTCCACCTCTCTCTCTCTGTTATACCGCCCTCTCCACCTCTCTCTCTCTGTTATACCGCTTTCTCCACCTCTCTCTCTCTGTTATACCGCTTTCTCCACCTCTCTCTCTCTGTTATACCGCATTCTCCACCTCTCTCTCTCTGTTATACCGCCCTCTCCAGCTCTCTCTCTCTGTTATACCGCTTTCTCCACCTCTCTCTCTCTGTTTTACCGCCCACTCCACCTCTCTCTCTCTGTTATTCCGATTTCTCCACCTCCCTCTCTATGTTATACCGCCCTTTCCACATCTCTCTCTCTGTTATACCGCTTTCTCCAACACTCTCTCTGTTATACCACTCTCTCCACCTCTCTCTCTCTGTTATACCGCTTTCTCCACCTCTCTCTCTCTGTTATAACGCTTTCTGCACCTCGCTCTCTCTGTTATACCGCTTTCTCCACCTCTCTCTCTCTCTGTTATACCTTCCTCTCCGCCTCTCTCTCTCTGTTATACCGCTTCCTCCACCTCTCTGTCTCTGTTATACCGCTTTATCCACCTCTCTCCCTCTGTTATACCGCTTTCTCCACCTCTCTCTCTCTGTTATACCGCTTTCAACACCTCTCTCTCTCAGTTATACCGCTTTCTCCACCACTCTCTCTCTCTGTTATACCTTCCTCTCCGCCTCTCTCTCTCTGTTATACCGCTTCCTCCACCTCTCTGTCTCTGTTATACCGCTTTATCCACCTCTCTCCCTCTGTTATACCGCTTTCTCCATCTCTCTCTCTCTGTTATACCGCTTTCTCCACCGCTCTCTCTCTGTTATACCGCTTTCTCCACCTCTCTCTCTCTGTTAGACCGCCCTCTCCACCGCTCTCTGTTATACCGCTTCTCCACCTCTCTCTCTCTGTTATACCGCCCTCTCCCCCTCTCTCTCTCTGTTATACCGCTTTCTCCACCTCTCTCTCTCTGTTATACCGCTTTTCGACCTCTCTCTCTCTATTATAACGCTTTCTCCACCTGTCTCTCTCTGTTATTCCCCCCGCTCCACCTCTCTCTCTCTGTTATACCGCTTTCACCACCTCCCTCTCTCTGTTATACCGCTTTCTCCACCTCTCTCTCTCTGTTATACCGCTTTCACCACCTCTCTCTCTCTGTTATACCTCTTTCTCCACCTCTCTCTCTCTGTTATACCGCTTTATCCACCTCTCTCTCTCTGTTATACCGCCCTCTCCACCTCTCTCTCTCTGTTATACCGCTTTCTCCACCTCTCTCTCTCTGTTATACCGCCCTTTCCATGTCTCTCTCTCTGTTATACCGCCCTCTCCATCTCTCTCTCTCTGTTCTACCGCATTCTCCACTTCTCTCTCTCTGTTATACCGCTTTCTCCACCTCTCTCTCTCTGTTATACCGCTCTCTCCACCTCTCTCTCTCTGTTATACCGCTTTCTCCACCTCTCTTTCTCTGTTATACCGCTTTCTCCACCTCTCTCTCTGTTATACCGCTTACTCCACCTGCCTCTCTCTGTTATACCGCCCTCTCCACCTCTCTCTCTCTGTTATACCGCCCTCTCCACCTCTCTCTCTGTTATACCGATTTCTCCACCTCCCTCTCTATGTTATACCGCCCTTTCCACCTCTCTCTCTCTGTTATACCGCTTTCTCCAACACTCTCTCTCTTATACCGCTCTCTCCACCTCTCTCTCTCTGTTATACCGCTTCCTCCACCTCTCTGTCTCTGTTATACCGCTTTATCCACCTCTCTCCCTCTGTTATACCGCTTTCTCCACCTCTCTCTCTCTGTTATACCGCTTTCTCCACCTCTCTCTCTCTGTTATACCGCTTTCTCCACCTCTCTCTCTCTGTTAGACCGCCCTCTCCACCGCTCTCTGTTATACCGCTTCTCCACCTCTCTCTCTCTGTTATCCCGCCCTCTCCACCTCTCTCTCTCTGTTATACCGCTGTCTCCACCTCTCTCTCTCTGTTATACCGCTTTCTCCACCTCTCTCTCTGTTATACCGCTTACTCCACCTGCCTCTCTCTGTTATACCTCTTTCTCCACCTCTCTCTCTCTGTTATACCGCCCTCTCCACCTCTCTCTCTCTGTTATCCCGCATTCTCCACCTCTCTCTCTCTGTTATACCGCTTTCTCCACCTCTCTCTCTCTGTTATACCGCCCTCTCCACCTCTCTCTCTCTGTTGTACCGCCCTCTCCACCTCTCTCTCTCTGTTATACCGCTTTCTCCACCTCTCTCTCTCTGTTTTACCGCCCTCTCCACCTCTCTCTCTTTGTTATACCGATTTCTCCACCTCCCTCTCTATGTTATACCGCCCTTTCCACCTCTCTCTCTCTGTTATACCGCTTTCTCCAACACTCTCTCTGTTATACCGCTCTCTCCACCTCTCTCTCTCTGTTATACCGCTTTCTCCACCTCTCTCTCTCTGTTATAACGCTTTCTCCACCTCTCTCTCTCTGTTATACCGCTTTCTCCACCTCTCTCTCTCTTTTATACCGCTGTCTCCACCTCCCTCTCTCTGTTATACCTCTTTCTGCTCCTCTCTCTCTCTGCTATGCCGCTTTCTCCACCCCTCTCTCTCTGTTATACCTCTTTCTCCACCTCTCTCTCTCTGTTATGCCGCTTTCTCCACCCCTCTCTCTATGTTATACCGCTTTCTCCGCCTCGCTCTCTCTGTTATAGCGCTTTCTCCACCTCTCCTTCTTTGTAATACCGCCCTCTCCACCTCTCTCACTCTGTTATACCGCACTCTCCACCTGTCTCTCTCTGCTATTCTGCTTTCCCCACCTCTCTCTCTCTGCTATTCCGCCCTCTCCACCTCTCTCTCTCTGTTATACCACTTTCTCCACCTCTCTCTCACTGTTATACCGCCCTTTCCACGCCTCTCTCTCTGTTATACCGCCCTCTCCATCTCTCTCTCTCTGTTCAACCGCTTTCTCCACTTCTCTCTCTCTGTTATACCGCTTACTCCACCTCTCTCTCTCTGTTATACCGCTCTCTCCACCTCTCTCCCTCTGATAAACCTTCCTCTCCACCTCTCTCTCTCTGTTATACCGCTTTCTCCACCTCTCTCTCTCTGTTATTCCCCCCTCTCCACCTTTCTCTCTCTGTTTTACCACTTTATCCACTTCTCTCTCTCTGTTATACCGCTTTCTTAACCACTCTCTCTCTGTTATACCGCCTTCCGCACCTCTCTCTCTCTGTTATACCGCTTTCTCCTCCTCTCTCTCTATGTTATACCGCTTTCTCCACCTCTCTCTCTATGTTATACCGCTTTCTCCACCTCTCTCTCTCTGTTATCCCGCTTTCTCCACCTCTCTCTCTCTGTTATCCCGCTTTCTCCTCCTCTCTCTCTCTGTTATCCCGCTTTCTACACCTCTCTCGCTCTGTTATCCCACTTTCTCCACCTCTCTCGCTCTGTTATCCCGCTTTCTCCACCTCTCTCTCTCTGTTATACCACTTTCTCCACCTCTCACTCTCTGTTATAGCGACCTCTCCACCTCTCTCCCTCTGTTAAACCGCCCTCTCCACCACTTTCTTTCTGTTATACCGCTTTCTCCACCTCTCTTCCTCTGTTAAACCATCCTGTCCACCTCTCTCTCTCTGTTATACCGCCCTCTCCACCTCTCTCTCTGTCTGTTATACAGTCGTTTCCACCTCTCTCTCTCTGTTATATCGCTTTCTCCACCTCTCTCTCTCTCTGTTATACCGTCGTTTCCACCTCACTCTCTCTGTTATACCACTTTCTCCACTTCTCTCTATCTGTTATACCGCCCTCTCCAACTCTCTCTCTCTGTTATACCGCTTTCTCCACCTCTCTCTCTCCGTTATCCCGCTTTCTCCACCTCTCTCTCTCTGTTATACCGCCCTCTCCAACTCTCTTTCTCTGTTATACCGCTTTCTCCACCTCTCTCTCTCTGTTTTACCGCCCTCTCCACCTCTCTCTCTCTGTTATACCGTTTTCTCCAACTCTCTCTCTGTTATACCGCTCTCTCCACCTCTCTCTCTCTGTTATACCGCCCTCTCCACCTCTCTCTCTCTGTTATACCGCTTTCTCCACCTCTCTCTCTCTGTTATACCGCTTTCTCCACCTCTCTCTCTCTGTTATACCGCTTTCTCCACCTCTCTCTCTCTGTTATACCGCCCTCTCCAGCTCTCTCTCTCTGTTATACCACTTTCTCCACCTCTCTCTCTCTGTTTTACCCCCCTCTCCACCTCTCTCTCTCTGTTATACCGCTTTCTCCACCTCTCTCTCTCTGTTATACCGCTGTCTCCACCTCCCTCTCTCTGTTATACCTCTTTCTCCACCTCTCTCTCTCTTTTATGCCGCTTTCTCCACCCCTCTCTCTCTGTTATACCGCTTTCTCCACCTCACTCTCTCTGTTATAGCGCTATCTCCACCTCTCCTTCTCTGTTATACCGCCCTCTCCACCTCTCTCTCTCTGTTATACCGCACTCTCCACCTCTCTCTCTCTGCTATTAGGCTTTCCCCACCTCTCTCTCTCTGTTATTCCGCTTTCTCCCCCTCTCTCTCTCTATTATAACGCTTTCTCCACCTCTCTCTCTCTGTTATTCCCCCCGCTCCACCTCTCTCTCTCTGTTATACCGCTTTCTCCACCTCCCTCTCTCTGTTATACCGCTTTCTCCACCTCTCTCTCTCTGTTATACCGCTTTCTCCACCTCTCTCTCTTTGTTATACCGCCCTTTCCACCTCTCTCTCTCTGTTATACCGCCCTCTCCATCTCTCTCTCTCTGTTCTACCGCTTTCTCCACTTCTCTCTCTCCTTTATACCGCTTTCTCCACCTCTCTCTCTGTTATAACGCCTTCTCCACCTCTCTCTCTCTGTTACACCGCCCTCTCCATCTCTCTCCCTCTGCTTTACCGCTTTCTCCACCTCTCTCTTTCTCTTATATCGCCCTTTCCACCTCTCTCTCTCTGTTATACCGCTTTCTCCACCTCTCTCTCTCTTTTATAACGCTTTCTCCACCTCTCTCTCTCTGTTATACCGCCCTCTCCACCTCTCTCTCTCTGTTTTACCGCTTTCTCCACCTCTCTCTCTCTGTTATTCCCCCCTCTCCACCTTTCTCTCTCTGTTATATCGCTTTATCCACTTCTCTCTCACTGTTATACCGCTTTCTCAACCTCTCTCTCTCTGTTATACCGCCGTCCGCACCTCTCTCTCTCTGTTATACCGCTTTCTCCTCCTCTCTCTCTCTGTTATACAGCTTTCTCCACCTTTCTCTCTCTGTTATAACGCCCTCTCCAACTCTCTCGCTCTGTTATCCCGAATTCTCCACCTCTCTCTCTCTGTTATCCCGCTTTCTCCTCCTCTCTCTCTCTGTTATCCCGCTTTCTACACCTCTCTCGCTCTGTTATCCCGCTTTCTCCACCTCTCTCGCTCTGTTATCCCGCTTTCTCCACCTCTCTCTCTCTGTTATACCGCTTTCTCCAGCTCTCTCTCTCTGTTATACCGCCCTCTCCACCTCTCTCTCTCTGTTATACCGCTTTCTCCACCTCTCTCTCTCTGTTATACCACTTTCTACACCTCTCTCTCTCTGTTATACCGCTTTCTCCACCTCTCTCTCTCTGTTATACCGCCCTCTCCACCTCTCTCTCTCTGTTATACCGCCCTCTCCACCTCTCTCTCTCTGTTATACCTCTTTCTCCACCTCTCTCTCTCTGTTATACCGCCCTCTCCACCTCTCTCCCTCTGTTAAACCGCCCTCTCCACCTCTTTCTCTCTGTTATACTTCCCTCTCCACCTCTCTCCCTCTGTTAAACCGTCCTCTCCACCGCTCTCTCTCTGTTATACCGCTTTCTCCACATCTCACTCTCTGTTATACCGCCCTCTCCACCTCTCTCCCTCTGTTAAACCGCCCTTTCCACCTCTTTCTCTCTGTTATACCGCTTTCTCCACCTCTCTCCCTCTGTTAAATCATCCTCTCCACCACTCTCTCTCTGTTATACCGCCCTCTCCACCTCTCTCTCTCTCTGTTATACCGTCGTTTCCACCTCTCTCTCTCTGTTATATCGCTTTCTCCACCTCTCTCCCTCTGTTAAACCATCATCTCCACCTCTCTCTCTCTGTTATACTGCCCTCTCCAACTCTCTCTCTCTGTTATACCGCTTTCTCCACTTCTCTCTCTCCGTTATACCGCTTTCTCCACCTCTCTCTCTCTGTTATACCGCCCACTCCACCTCTCTCTCTCTGTTATACCGCCCTATCCTCCTCTCTCTCTCTGTTATACCGCTTTCTCCACCTCTCTCTCTCTGTTATACCGCCCTATCCTCCTCTCTCTCTGTTATACCGTTTTCTCCACCTCTCTCTCTCTGTTATACCGCTTCCTCCACCTCTCTCTCTCTGTTGTACCGCTTTATCCTCCTCTCTGCCTCTGTTAAACCGTCCTCTCCGCCTCTCTCTCTCTGTTATACCGCTTCCTCCACCTCTCTCTCTCTGTTATACCGCTTTCTCCACCTCTCTCTCTCTCTCTGTTATACCGTCCTCTCCGCCTCTCTCTCTCTGTTATACCGCTTCCTCCACCTCTCTCTCTCTGTTATACCGCTTTATCCACCTCTCTCCCTCTTTTATACCGCTTTCTCCACCTCTCTCTCTCTGTTATACCGCTTTCTCCACCTCTCTCTCTCTGTTATACCGCTTTCTCCACCTCTCTCTCTCTGGTATACCGCCCTCTCCACCTCTCTCTCTCTGTTATACCGCTTTCTCCACCTCTCTCTCTCTGTTATACCGCTTTCTCCACCTCTCTCTCTGTTATACCGCTTACTCCACCTCCCTCTCTCTGTTATACCTCTTTCTCCACCTCTCTATCTTTGTTATACCGCCCTCTCCACCTCTCTCTATCTGTTATACCGCACACTGCAACTCTCACTCTCTGTTATACCCCTTTCTCCACCTCTCTCTCTCTTTTATATCGCTTTCTCCACATCTCTCCCTCTGTTATACCGTCGTTTCCACCTCTCTCTCTCTGTTATATCGCTTTCTCCACCTCTCTCTCTCTGTTATCCCGCATTCTCCACCTCTGTCTCTCTGTTATACCGCTTTCTCCACCTCTCTCTCTCTGTTATACCGCCCTCTCCATCTCTCTCTCTCTGTTATACCGCTTTCTCCACCTCTCTCTCTCTGTTATACCGCCCTCTCCAAATCTCTCTCTCTGTTATACCGCCCTCTCCACCTCTCTCTCTCTGTTATACCGCTTTCTCCACCTCTCTCTCTCTGTTATACCACCCTCTCCACCTCTCTCCCTCTGTTAAACCACCCTATCCACCTCATTCTCTCTGTTATACTTCCCTCTCCACCTCTCTCCCTCTGTTAAACCGTCCTCTCCACCTCTCTCTCTCTGTTATACCGCTTTCTCCACCTCTCACTCTCTGTTAAACCGCCCTCTCCACCTCTTTCTCTCTGTTATACCGCTTTCTTCACCTCTCTCCCTCTGTTAAACCAACCTGTCCACCTCTCTCTCTCTGTTATACCGCCCTCTACTCCTCTCTCTCACTCTGTTATACCGTCGTTTCCACCTCACTTTCTCTGTTATACCGCTTTCTCCACTTCTCTCGATCTGTTATACCGCCCTCTCCAACACTCTCTCTCTGTTATACCGCATTCTCCACCTCTCTCTCTCCGTTATACCGCTTTCTCCACCTCTCTCTCTCTGTTATACCGCCCTCTCCAACTCTCTCTCTCTGTTATACCGCTTTCTCCACCTCTCTCTCTCTGTTTTACCGCCCTCTCCACCTCTCTCTCTCTGTTATACCGTTTTCTCCAAATCTCTCTCTGTTATACCGCTCTCTCCACCTCTCTCTCTCTGTTATACCGCCCTCTCCACCTCTCTCTCTCTGTTATACCGCCCTCTCCACCTCTCTTTCTCTGTTATACCGACTTCTCCACCTCTCTCTCTCTGTTATACCGCCCTCTCCACCTCTCTCTCTCTGTTATACCGCTTTCTCCACCTCCCTCCCTCTCTTATACCGCTTTCTCCACCTCTCTCTCTCTGTTATACCGCTTTCTCCGCTTCTCTCTCTCTGTTATATCGCTTTCTCCACGTCTCTCTCTCTGTTATACTGCTTTCTCCACCTCTCGATCTCTGTTATACCGCTTTCTCCACCTCCCTCCCTCTGTTATACCGCTTTCTCCACCTCTCTCTCTCTGTTATACCGCACTCTCTACCTCTCTCTCTCTATTATTCCGCTTTCTCCACCTCTCTCTCTCAGTTATACCGCTTTTCCACCTCTCTCTCTCTATTATAACGCTTTCTCCACCTCTCTCTCTCTGTTATTCCCCCCGCTCCACCTCTCTCTCTCTGTTATACCGCTTTCTCCACCTCTCTCCCTCTGTTATATCGTACTCTCCACTTCTCTCCCTCTGTTATACCGCTTTCTCCACCTCTCTCTCTCTGTTATGCCGCATTCTCCAAATCTCTCTCTCTGTTATACCGCCCTCTCCACCTCTCCCTCTCTGTTATACTGCTTTCTCCTCCTCTCTTTCTCTGTTATTCCCCCCTCTCCACCTCTCTCTCTCTGTTATACCGCCCTCTCCACCTCTCTCTCTCTGTAATTCCCCCCTCTCCACCTTTCTCTCACTGTTATACCGCTTTCTCAACCTCTCTCTCTCTGTTATACCGCCGTCCGCACCTCTCTCTCTCTGTTATACCGCTTTCTCCTCCTCTCTCTCTCTGTTGTACAGCTTTCTCCACCTTTCTCTCTCTGTTATAACGCCCTCTCCAACTCTCTCGCTCTGTTATCCCGAATTCTCCTCCTCTCTCTCTCTGTTATCCCGCTTTCTCCTCCTCTCTCTCTCTTTTATCCCACTTTCTACACCTCTCTCGCTCTGTTATCCCGCTTTCTCCACCTCTCTCGCTCTGTTATCCCGCTTTCTCCACCTCTCTCTCTCTGTTATACCGCTTTCTCCAGCTCTCTCTCTCTGTTATACCGCCCTCTCCACCTCTCTCTCTCTGTTATACCGCTTTCTCCACCTCTCTCTCTGTTATACCACTTTCTACACCTCTCTCTCTCTGTTATACCGCTTTCTCCACCTCTCTCTCTCTGTTATACCGCCCTCTCCACCTCTCTCTCTCTGTTATACCGCCCTCTCCACCTCTCTCTCTCTGTTATACCGCTTTCTCCACCTCTCTCTCTCTGTTATACCGCCCTCTCCACCTCTCTCCCTCTGTTAAACCGCCCTCTCCACCTCTTTCTCTCTGTTATACTTCCCTCTCCACCTCTCTCCCTCTGTTAAACCGTCCTCTCCACCTCTCTCTCTCTGTTATAACGCTTTCTCCACATCTCACTCTCTGTTATACCGCCCTCTCCACCTCTCTCCCTCTGTTAAACCGCCCTTTCCACCTCTTTCTCTCTGTTATACCGCTTTCTCCACCTCTCTCCCTCTGTTAAACCATCCTCTCCACCACTCTCTCTCTGTTATACCGCCCTCTCCACCTCTCTCTCTCTCTGTTATACCGTCGTTTCCACCTCTCTCTCTCTGTTATATCGCTTTCTCCACCTCTCTCCCTCTGTTAAACCATCATCTCCAACTCTCTCTCTCTGTTATACTGCCCTCTCCAACTCTCTCTCTCTGTTATACCGCTTTCTCCACCTCTCTCTCTCCGTTATACCGCTTTCTCCACCTCTCTCTCTCTGTTATACCGCCCTCTCCACCTCTCTCTCTCTGTTATACCGCCCTATCCTCCTCTCTCTCTCTGTTATACCGCTTTCTCCACCTCTCTCTCTCTGTTATACCGCCCTATCCTCCTCTCTCTCTGTTATACCGTTTTCTCCACCTCTCTCTCTCTGTTATACCGCTTCCTCCACCTCTCTCTCTCTGTTGTACCGCTTTATCCTCCTCTCTGCCTCTGTTAAACCGTCCTCTCCGCCTCTCTCTCTCTGTTATACCGCTTCCTCCACCTCTCTCTCTCTGTTATACCGCTTTCTCCACCTCTCTCTCTCTCTCTGTTATACCGTCCTCTCCGCCTCTCTCTCTCTGTTATACCGCTTCCTCCACCTCTCTCTCTCTGTTATACCGCTTTATCCACCTCTCTCCCTCTTTTATACCGCTTTCTCCACCTCTCTCTCTCTGTTATACCGCTTTCTCCACCTCTCTCTCTCTGTTATACAGCTTTCTCCACCTCTCTCTCTCTGTTAGACCGCCCTCTCCACCACTCTCTGTTATAGCGCTTCTCCACCTCTCTCTCTCTGGTATACCGCCCTCTCCACCTCTCTCTCTCTGTTATACCGCTTTCTCCACCTCTCTCTCTCTGTTATACCGCTTTCTCCACCTCTCTCTCTGTTATACCGCTTACTCCACCTCCCTCTCTCTTTTATACCTCTTTCTCCACCTCTCTATCTTTGTTATACCGCCCTCTCCACCTCTCTCTATCTGTTATACCGCACACTGCAACTCTCACTCTCTGTTATACCCCTTTCTCCACCTCTCTCTCTCTTTTATATCGCTTTCTCCACATCTCTCCCTCTGTTATACCGTCTTTTCCACCTCTCTCTTTCTGTTATATCGCTTTCTCCACCTCTCTCTCTCTGTTATCCCGCATTCTCCACCTCTGTCTCTCTGTTATACCGCTTTCTCCACCTCTCTCTCTCTGTTATACCGCCCTCTCCATCTCTCTCTCTCTGTTATACCGCTTTCTCCACCTCTCTCTCTCTGTTATACCGCCCTCTCCAAATCTCTCTCTCTGTTATACCGCCCTCTCCACCTCTCTCTCTCTGTTATACCGCTTTCTCCACCTCTCTCTCTCTGTTATACCGCCCTCTCCACCTCTCTCCCTCTGTTAAACCACCCTATCCACCTCTTTCTCTCTGTTATACTTGCCTCTCCACCTCTCTCCCTCTGTTAAACCGTCCTCTCCACCTCTCTCTCTCTGTTATACCGCTTTCTCCACCTCTCACTCTCTGTTATACCGACCTCTCCACCTCTCTCCCTCTGTTAAACCGCCCTCTCCACCTCTTTCTCTCTGTTATACCGCTTTCTCCACCTCTCTCTCTCCGTTATACCGCATTCTCCACCTCTCTCTCTCTGTTTTACCGCCCTCTCCACCTCTCTCTCTCTGTTATACCGTTTTCTCCAAATCTCTCTCTGTTATACCGCTCTCTCCACCTCTCTCTCTCTGTTATACCGCCCTCTCCACCTCTCTCTCTCTGTTATACCGCCCTCTCCACCTCTCTTTCTCTGTTATACCGACTTCTCCACCTCTCTCTCTCTGTTATACCGCCCTCTCCACCTCTCTCTCTCTGTTATACCGCTTTCTCCACCTCCCTCCCTCTCTTATACCGCTTTCTCCACCTCTCTCTCTCTGTTATACCGCTTTCTCCGCTTCTCTCTCTCTGTTATATCGCTTTCTCCACGTCTCTCTCTCTGTTATACTGCTTTCTCCACCTCTCGATCTCTGTTATACCGCTTTCTCCACCTCCCTCCCTCTGTTATACCGCTTTCTCCACCTCTCTCTCTCTGTTATACCGCACTCTCTACATCTCTCTCCCTATTATTCCGCTTTCTCCACCTCTCTCTCTCAGTTATACCGCTTTTCCACCTCTCTCTCTCTAATATAACGCTTTCTCCACCTCTCTCTCTCTGTTATTCCCCCCGCTCCACCTCTCTCTCTCTGTTATACCGCTTTCTCCACCTCTCTCCCTTTGTTATATCGTACTCTCCACTTCTCTCCCTCTGTTATACCGCTTTCTCCACCTCTCTCTCTCTGTTATGCCGCATTCTCCAACTCTCTCTCTCTGTTATACGGCCCTCTCTTCCTCTCCCTCTCTGTTATACTGCTTTCTCCTCCTCTCTCTCTCTGTTATTCCCCCCTCTCCACCTCTCTCTCTCTGTTATACCTCCCTCTCCACCTCTCTCTCTCTGTAATTCCCCCCTCTCCACCTTTCTCTCTCTGTTTTACCGCTTTCTCCAACTCTCTCTCTCTGTTATACCGCTTTCTCCACCTCTCTCTCTCTGTTATTCCCCCCTCTCCACCTTTCTCTCTCTGTTATACCGCTTTCTCCACTTCTCTCTCACTGTCATACCGCTTTCTCCACCTCTCTCTCTCTGTTATTCCCCCCTCTCCACCTTTCTCTCTCTGTTATACCGCTTTCACCACCTCTCTCTCTCTGTTATACCTCTTTCTCCACCTCTCTCTCTCTGTTATACCGCTTACTCCACCTCTCTCTCTCTGTTATACCGCCCTCTCCACCTCTCTCTCTTTGTTATACCGCCCTCTCCACCTCTCTCTCTCTGTTATACCGCTTTCTCCACCTCTCTCTCTCTGTTATACTGCTTTATCCACCTCTCTCTCTCTGTGATACCGCTTTCTCCACCTCTCTCTCTCTGTTATACCGCCCTCTCCACCTCTCTCTCTCTGTTATACCACCCTCTGCACCTCTCTCTCTCTGATATAACGCTTTCTCCACCTCTCTCTCTCTGTTATACTGCTTTATCCACCTCTCTCTCTCTGTTATAACTCTTTATCCACCTCTCTCTCTTTGTTATACCGCCCTCTCCACCTCTCTCTGTCTGTTATACCGCCCTCTCCACCTCTCTCTCACTGTTATACCGCTTTCTCCACCTCTCTCTCTCTGTTATACCGCTTTATCCACCTCTCTCTCACTGTTATACCGCTTTCTCCACCTCTCTCTCTCTGTTATACTGCTTTATCCACCTCTCTCTCTCTGTTATACCGCCCTCTCCACCTCTCTCTCTCTGTTATAACTCTTTCTCCACCTCTCTCTCTCTGTTATACCGCCCTCTCCACCTCTCTCCCTCTGATATACCACTTTCTCAAGCTCTCTCTCTCTGTTATACCGCTTTCTCCACCTCTCTCTCTCTGTTATACCGCTTTCTCCACCTCTCTCTCTCTGTTATACCGCCCTCTCCACCTCTCTGT
Source organism: Cetorhinus maximus (assembly GCF_964194155.1). NCBI lineage: Eukaryota > Metazoa > Chordata > Chondrichthyes > Lamniformes > Cetorhinidae > Cetorhinus > Cetorhinus maximus. Next base: position 25,526,110 of record NC_135888.1, read on the forward strand.
CTCTGTTATACCACTTTCTCCACCTCTCTCTCTCTGTTATGCCTCTTTCTCCAGCTCTCTCTCTCTGTTATACCGCTTTCTCCACCTCACTCTCTCTGTTATGCCGCTTTCTCCACCTCTTTCTCTCTGTTATACCGCCCTCTCCACCTCTCTCTCTCTGTTATACCTCCCTATCCTCCTCTCTCTCTCTGTTATACCGCTTTCTCCACCTCTCTCTCTCTGTTATACCGCCCTATCCTCCTCTCTCTCTCTGTTATACCGCTTTCTCCACCTCTCTCTCTCTGTTATACCGCTTCCTCCACCTCTCTCTCTCTGTTGTACCGCTTTATCCTCCTCTCTGCCTCTGTTAAACCGTCCTCTCCGCCTCTCTCTCACTGTTATACCGCTTCCTCCACTTCTCTCTCTCTGTTATACCGCTTTCTCCACCTCTCTCTCTCTCTGTTATACCGTCCTCTCCTCCTCTCTCTCTCTGTTATACCGCTTCCTCCAACTCTCTCTCTCTGTTATACCGCTTTATCCACATCTCTCCCTCTGTTATACCGCTTTCTCCACCTCTCTCCCTCTGTTATACCGCTTTCTCCACCTCTCTCTCTCTGTTATACCGCTTTCTCCACCTCTCTCTCTCTGTTAGACCGCCCTCTCCACCGCTCTCTGTTATACCGCTTCTCCACCTCTCTCTCTCTGTTATACCGCCCTCTCCACCTCTCTCTCTCTGTTATACCGCTTTCTCCACCTCTCTATCTCTGTTATACCGCCCTCTCCACCTCTCTCTCTCTGTTATACCGCCCTCTCCACCTCTCTCTCTCTGTTATACCGCCCACTCCACCTCCCTCTCTCTGTTATAATGCCCTCTCCACCTCTCTCTCTCTGTTACACCCCTTTCTCCACCTCTTTCTCTCTGTTTTACCTCCCACTCCACCTCTCTCTCTCTGTTATACTACCCTCTCCACCTCACTCTCTCTGGTATACCGCTTTCGCCACCTCTCTCTTTTATACCGCCCTCTCCACCTCTCTCTCTCTGTGATACCGCTTTCTCCACCTCTCTCTCTCTGTTATACCGCATTCTCCACCTGTCTCCATCTGTTATACCGCTTTCTCCACCTCTCCCTCTCTGTTATACCGCTTTCTCACCTCTCTCTCTCTGTTATACCGTTTTCTCCACATCTCCCTCTCTGTTATACTGCTTTCTCCACCTCTCTCTCTCTGTTATGTCGCTTTCTCCACCTCTCGCCCTCTGTTAAACCGTCCTCTCCGCCTCTCTCTCTCTTTTATACCGATTCCTCCACCTCTCTCTCTCTGTTATACCGCCCTCTCCACCTCTCTCTCTCTCTGTTATACCGTCGTTTCCACCTCTCTCTCTCTGTTATATCGCTATCTCCACCTCTCTCCCTCTGTTAAACTGTCCTCTCCACCTCTCACTCCGTTATATCGCTTCTTCACCTCTCTCTCTCTGTTATACCGCCCTCTCCACCTCTCTCTCTCTATTATACCGCCCTATCCACCTCTCTCTCTCTGTTATACCGCTTTCTCCACCTCTCTCTCTCTGTTATACCGCTTTCTCCACCTCTCTCTCTGTTATACCGCTTTCTCCACCTCTCTCTCTCTGTTATATCGCTTTCGGCACCTCTCTCCCTCTGTTAAACCGTCCTCTCCACCTCTCACTCTCTGTTATACCGCCCGCTCCACCTCTCTCTCTCTGTTATACAGCCCTCTCCACCTCCCTCTCTCTGTTATAATGCCCCCTCCACCTCTCTCTCTCTGTTGCACCCCTTTCTCCACCTCACTCTCTCTGTTATACCGCTTTCGCCACCTCTCTCTCTCTTTTATACCGCCCTCTCCACCTCTCTCTCTCTGTTATACCGCTTTCTCCACCTCTCTCTCTCTGTTATTCCGCATTCTCCACCTGTCTCCCTCTGTTATAACGCTTTCTCCATCTCTCTCTCTACAGTTATACCTCTTTCTCCACATCTCTCTCTCTGTTATACCTCTTTCTCCACCTCCCTCTCTCTGTTATAACACTTTCTCCACCACTCTTCCTCTGTTATACCGTCCTCCCGACTTCACTCTCTCTGTTTTACCGCGCACTCCGCCTCTCTCTGTCTGTTATACCGCTGTCTCCATCTCTCTCTCTCTATTATACCTCTTTCTCCACCTCTCTCTTTCTTTTATACCGCTTTCTCCACCTCCCTCCCTCTCTTATACCGCTTTCTCCACCTCTCTCTCTCTGTTATATCACTTTCTCCACCTCTCTCTCTCTGTTATACTGCTTTCTCCACCTCTCGATCTCTGTTATACCGCTTCCTCCACCTCCCTCCCTCTGTTATACCGCTTTCTCCACCTCTCTCTCTCTGTTATACCGCACTCTCTACCTCTCTCTCTCTGTTATTCCGCTTTCTCCACCTCTCTCTCTCAGTTATACCGCTTTTCCACCTCTCTCTCTCTATTATAACGCTTTCTCCACCTCTCTCTCTCTGTTATTACCCCCACTCCACCTCTCTCTCTCTGTTATACCGCTTTCTCCACCTCTCTCCCTCTGTTATATCGCACTCTCCACTTCTCTCCCTCTATTATACCGCTTTCTCCACCTCTCTCTCTCTGTTATGCCGCTTTCTCCAACTCTCTCTCTCTGTTATACTGCCCTCTCCACCTCTCTCTCTCTGTTATACCGCCCTCTCCGCCTCTCTCTCTCTGTTATACCGCTTTCTCCACCTCTCTCTCTCTGTTATACCGCTTTCTCCATCTCTCTCTCTGTTATTCCCCCCTCTCCACATTTCTCTCTCTGTTTTACCGCTTTCTCCAACTCTCTCTCTGGTATACCGCTTTCTCCACCTCTCTCTCTCTGTTATTCCCCCCTCTCCACCTTTCTCTCTCTGTTATACCGCTTTCTCCACTTCTATCTCACTGTTATACCGCTTTCTCCACCTCTCTCTCTCTGTTATACCGCTTTCTCCACCTCTCTCTCTCTGTTATACCGCTTACTCCACCTCTTTCTCTCTGTTATATCGCTTTCTCCACCTCTCTCCCTCTGTTAAACCGTCCTCTCCACCTCTCTCTCTGTTATTCCGCTTTCTCCACCTCTCTCTCTCTGTTATGCCGCCCTCTCCACCTCTCTCTCTCTGTTATACCGCTTTCTCCACTTCTCTCTCTCTGTTATACCGCTTTCTCCACTTCTCTCTCTGTTAAACCGCCCTCTCCACCTCTCTCTCTCTGTTATACCACCCTCTCCACCTCCCTCTCTCTGTTATAATGCCCTCTCCACCTCTCTCTCTCTGTTATAACCCTTTCCCCACCTCTCTCTCTCTGTTATACCGCTTTCTCCACCTCTCTCTCTCTGTTATATCGCTTTCGGCACCTCTCTCCCTCTGTTAAACCGTCCTCTCCACCTCTCACTCTCTGTTATACCGCCCGCTCCACCTCTCTCTCTCTGTTATACAGCCCTCTCCACCTCCCTCTCTCTGTTATAATGCCCCCTCCACCTCTCTCTCTCTGTTGCACCCCTTTCTCCACCTCACTCTCTCTGTTATACCGCTTTCGCCACCTCTCTCTCTCTTTTATACCGCCCTCTCCACCTCTCTCTCTCTGTTATACCGCTTTCTCCACCTCTCTCTCTCTGTTATTCCGCATTCTCCACCTGTCTCCCTCTGTTATAACGCTTTCTCCATCTCTCTCTCTACAGTTATACCTCTTTCTCCACATCTCTCTCTCTGTTATACCTCTTTCTCCACCTCCCTCTCTCTGTTATAACACTTTCTCCACCACTCTTCCTCTGTTATACCGTCCTCCCGACTTCACTCTCTCTGTTTTACCGCGCACTCCGCCTCTCTCTTTCTGTTATACCGCTGTCTCCATCTCTCTCTCTCTATTATACCTCTTTCTCCACCTCTCTCTTTCTTTTATACCACTTTCTCCACCTCCCTCCCTCTCTTATACCGCTTTCTCCACCTCTCTCTCTCTGTTATATCACTTTCTCCACCTCTCTCTCTCTGTTATACTGCTTTCTCCACCTCTCGATCTCTGTTATACCGCTTCCTCCACCTCCCTCCCTCTGTTATACCGCTTTCTCCACCTCTCTCTCTCTGTTATACCGCACTCTCTACCTCTCTCTCTCTGTTATTCCGCTTTCTCCACCTCTCTCTCTCAGTTATACCGCTGTTCCACCTCTCTCTCTCTATTATAACGCTTTCTCCACCTCTCTCTCTCTGTTATTACCCCCACTCCACCTCTCTCTCTCTGTTATACCGCTTTCTCCACCTCTCTCCCTCTGTTATATCGCACTCTCCACTTCTCTCCCTCTATTATACCGCTTTCTCCACCTCTCTCTCTCTGTTATGCCGCTTTCTCCAACTCTCTCTCTCTGTTATACTGCCCTCTCCACCTCTCTCTCTCTGTTATACCGCCCTCTCCGCCTCTCTCTCTCTGTTATACCGCTTTCTCCACCTCTCTCTCTCTGTTATACCGCTTTCTCCATCTCTCTCTCTGTTATTCCCCCCTCTCCACATTTCTCTCTCTGTTTTACCGCTTTCTCCAACTCTCTCTCTCTGGTATACCGCTTTCTCCACCTCTCTCTCTCTGTTATTCCCCCCTCTCCACCTTTCTCTCTCTGTTATACCGCTTTCTCCACTTCTATCTCACTGTTATACCGCTTTCTCCACCTCTCTCTCTCTGTTATACCGCTTTCTCCACCTCTCTCTCTCTGTTATACCGCTTACTCCACCTCTTTCTCTCTGTTATATCGCTTTCTCCACCTCTCTCCCTCTGTTAAACCGTCCTCTCCACCTCTCTCTCTGTTATTCCGCTTTCTCCACCTCTCTCTCTCTGTTATGCCGCCCTCTCCACCTCTCTCTCTCTGTTATACCGCTTTCTCCACTTCTCTCTCTCTGTTATACCGCTTTCTCCACTTCTCTCTCTGTTAAACCGCCCTCTCCACCTCTCTCTCTCTGTTATACCACCCTCTCCACCTCCCTCTCTCTGTTATAATGCCCTCTCCACCTCTCTCTCTCTGTTATAACCCTTTCCCCACCTCTCTCTCTCTGTTATACCGCTTTCGCCACCTCTCTCTCTCTTTTATACCTCCCTCTCCACCTCTCTCTCTCTGTTATACCGCCCTCTCCACCTCTCTCTCTCTGTTATACCGCTTTCTCCACCTCTCTCTCTCTGTTATACCGCACTCTCCAAATCTCTCCCTCTGTTAATCCTCTATCCCCACCTTTCTCTCTCTGTTGTACGACTACCACCACCTCTCTCTCTGTTATACCTATTTCTCCACCTCTCTCTCTCATTTATAATGCTTTCTCCACCTCTCTCTCTCTGTTATACCGCTTTCTCCACCTCTCTCTCTCATTTATACCGTTTTCTCCACCTCTCTCCCTCTGTTATAACGCATTCTCCAACTCTCTCTCTCTGTTATACCGCTTTCTCCACCTCCCTCCCTCTGTTATACCACTTTCTCCACCTCTCTCTCTCTGTTATACTGCTTTCTCCACCTCTCCTTCTCTGTTATACCGCCCTCTCCACCTCTCTCTCTCTGTTTTTCCGCACTCTCCACCTCTCTCTCTCTCTGCTATTCCGCTTTCCCCACCTCTCTCTCTCTGTTATTCCGCTTTCTCCACCTCTCTCTCTCTATTATAACGCTTTCTCCACCTCTCTATCTCTGTTATTCCCCCCGCTCCACCTCTCTCTCTCTGTTATACCGCTTTCTCCACCTCTCTCTCTCTGTTATACCGCTATCTCCACCTCTCTCTCTCTGTTATTCCCCCTGCTCCACCTCTCTCTCTCTGTTATACCGCTTTCTCCACCTCTCTCTCTCTGTTATACCGCTTTCTCCATCTCTCTCTCTCTGTTATACCGCTTTCACCACCTCTTTCTCTCTGTTATACCTCTTTCTCCACCTCTCTCTCTCTGTTATACCGCTTTCTCCACCTCTCTCTCTGTTATACCGCCCTTTCCACCTCTCTCTCTCTGTTATACCGCTTTCTCCTTCTCTCTCTCTCTGTTATTCCCCCCTCTCCACCTCTCTCCCTCTGTTATACCGCTATCTCCACCTCTATCTCTCTTTTATACCGCTTTCTCCACCTCTCTCTCTCTATTATACTGCCCTCTCCACCTCTCTCTCTCTGTTATACCGCCCTCTCCACCTCTCTCTCTCTGTTATACCGCTTTCTCCAACTCTCTCTCTCTTTTATACCGCTTTCTCCACCTCTCTCTCTCAGTTATACCGCCCTCTCCACCTCTCTCTCTCTGTTATACCGCTTTCTTCTTCTCTCTCTCTCTGTTAATCCCTCCTCTCCACCTCACTCTCTCTGTTATACCGCTTTCTCCACCTCTCTCTCTGTTATACCGCCCTCTCCACCTCTCTCCCTGTGTTATTCCGCTTTCCCCACCTCTCTCTCTCTGTTATACCGCTTTCTCGACCTCACTCTCTCTGTTTTACCGCTTTCTCCACCTCTCTCTCTCTGTTATACCGCCTTCCGCACCACACTCTCTCTGTTATACCGCTTTCTCCTCCTCTCTCTCTCTGTTATACCGCTTTCTCCACCTCTCTCTCTCTGTTATACCGCCCTCTCCACCTCTCTCGCTCTGTTTTCCGGCTTTCTCCACCTCTCTCTCTCTGTTATCCCGCTTTCTCCTCCTCTCTCTCTCTGTTATCCCGTTTTCTACACCTCTCTCGCTCTGTTATCCCGCTTTCTCCACCTCTCTCGCTCTTTTATCCCGCTTTCTCCACCTCTCTCTCTCTGTTATACCGCTTTCTCCAGCTTTCTCTCTCTGTGATACCACCCTCTCCACCTCTCTCTCTCTGTTCTACCGCTTTCTCCACCTCTCTCTCTCTGTTATACCGCTTTCTACACCTCGCTCTCTCTGTTATAGCGCTTTCTCCACCTCTCCTTCTTTGTTATACCTCCCTCTCCACCTCTCTCACTCTGTTATACCGCACTCTCCACCTCTCCCTCTCTGCTATTCCGCTTTCCCCACCTCTCTCTCTCTGTTATTCCGCTTTCTCCACCTCTCTCTCTCTGTTATACCGCTTTTCGACCTCTCTCTCTCTATTATAACGCTTTCTCCACCTGTCTCTCTCTGTTATTCCCCCCGCTCCACCTCTGTCTCTTTGTTATACCGCTTTCACCACCTCCCTCTCTCTGTTATACCTCTTTCTCCACCTCTCTCTCTCTGTTATACCGCATTATCCACCTCTCTCTCTCTGTTATACCGCCCTCTCCACCTCTCTCTCTCTGTTATACCGCTTTCTCCACCTCTCTCTCTCTGTTATACCGCCCTTTCCACCTCTCTCTCTCTGTTATACCGCCCTCTCCATCTCTCTCTCTCTGTTCTACCGCATTCTCCACTTCTCTCTCTCTGTTATACCGCTTTCTCCACCTCTCTCTCTCTGTTATACCGCTCTCTCCACCTCTCTCCCTCTGTTAAACCGCCCTCTCCACCTCTTTCTCTTTGTTATACTTCCCTCTCCACCTCTCTCCCTCTGATAAACCGTCCTCTCCACCTCTCTCTCTCTGTTATACCGCATTCTCCACCTCTCTCTCTCTGTTATTCCCCCCTCTCCACCTTTCTCTCTCTGTTATACCACTTTATCCACTTTTCTCTCTCTGTTATACCGCTTTCTTTACCTCTTTCTCTCTGTTATACCGCCTTCTCCACCTCTCTCACTCTGTTATACCGCTTTCTCCACCTCCCTCCCTCTCTTATACCGCTTTCTCCACCTCTCTCTCTCTGTTATATCACTTTCTCCACCTCTCTCTCTCTGTTATACTGCTTTCTCACCTCTCGATCTCTGTTATACCGCTTTCTCCACCTCCCTCCCTCTGTTATACCGCTTTCTCCACCTCTCTCTCTCTTTTATACCGCACTCTCTACCTCTCTCTCTCTGTTATTCCGCTTTCTCCACCTCTCTCTCTCAGTTATACCGCTTTTCCACCTCTCTCTCTCTATTATAACGCTTTCTCCACCTCTCTCTCTCTGTTATTCCCCCCGCTCCATCTCTCTCTCTCTGTTATACCGCTTTCTCCACCTCTCTCCCTCTGTTATATCGCACTCTCCACTTCTCTCCCTCTGTTATACCGCTTTCTCCACCTCTCTCTCTCTGTTATGCCGCTTTCTCCAACTCTCTCTCTCTGTTATACTGCCCTCTCCACCTCTCTCTCTCTGTTATACCGCCCTCTCCGCCTCTCTCTCTCTGTTATACCGCTTTCTCCACCTCTCTCTCTCTGTTATACCGCTTTCTCCACCTCTCTCTCTCTGTTATTCCCCCCTCTCCACCTTTCTCTCTCTGTTTTACCGCTTTCTCCAACTCTCTCTCTCTGGTATACCGCTTTCTCCACCTCTCTCTCTCTGTTATTCCCCCCTCTCCACCTTTCTCTCTCTGTTATACCGCTTTCTCCACTTCTATCTCACTGTTATACCGCTTTCTCCACCTCTCTCTCTCTGTTATTCCCTCCTCTCCACCTTTCTCTCTCTGTTATACCGCTTTCTCCACCTCTCTCTCTCTGTTATACCGCTTTCTCCACCTCTCTCTCTCTGTTATACCGCTTACTCCACCTCTCTCTCTCTGTTATATCGCTTTCTCCACCTCTCTCCCTCTGTTAAACCGTCCTCTCCACCTCTCTCTCTGTTATACCGCTTTCTCCACCTCTCTCTCTCTGTTATGCCGCCCTCTCCACCTCTCTCTCTCTGTTATACCGCTTTCTCCACTTCTCTCTCTCTGTTATACCGCTTTCTCCACTTCTCTCTCTCTGTTAAACCGCCCTCTCCACCTCTCTCTCTCTGTTATACCACCCTCTCCACCTCCCTCTCTCTGTTATAATGCCTTCTCCACCTCTCTCTCTCTGTTATAACCCTTTCCCCACCTCTCTCTCTCTGTTATACCGCTTTCGCCACCTCTCTCTCTCTTTTATACCTCCCTCTCCACCTCTCTCTCTCTGTTATACCGCCCTCTCCACCTCTCTCTCTCTGTTATACCGCTTTCTCCACCTCTCTCTCTCTGTTATACCGCCCTCTCCACCTCTCTCTCTGTGTTATACCGCTTTCTCCACCTCTCTCTCTCTGTTATACCGCACTCTCCAAATCTCTCCCTCTGTTAATCCTCTATCCCCACCTTTCTCTCTCTGTTGTACGACTACCACCACCTCTCTCTCTGTTATACCTATTTCTCCACCTCTCTCTCTCATTTATAATGCTTTCTCCACCTCTCTCTCTCTGTTATACCGCTTTCTCCACCTCTCTCTCTCATTTATACCGTTTTCTCCACCTCTCTCCCTCTGTTATAACGCATTCTCCAACTCTCTCTCTCTGTTATACCGCTTTCTCCACCTCCCTCCCTCTGTTATACCACTTTCTCCACCTCTCTCTCTCTGTTATACTGCTTTCTCCACCTCTCCTTCTCTGTTATACCGCCCTCTCCACCTCTCTCTCTCTGTTTTTCCGCACTCTCCACCTCTCTCTCTCTCTGCTATTCCGCTTTCCCCACCTCTCTCTCTCTGTTATTCCGCTTTCTCCACCTCTCTCTCTCTATTATAACGCTTTCTCCACCTCTCTATCTCTGTTATTCCCCCCGCTCCACCTCTCTCTCTCTGTTATACCGCTTTCTCCACCTCTCTCTCTCTGTTATACCGCTATCTCCACCTCTCTCTCTCTGTTATTCCCCCTGCTCCACCTCTCTCTCTCTGTTATACCGCTTTCTCCACCTCTCTCTCTCTGTTCTCCCGCTTTCTCCATCTCTCTCTCTCTGTTATACCGCTTTCACCACCTCTTTCTCTCTGTTATACCTCTTTCTCCACCTCTCTCTCTCTGTTATACCGCTTTCTCCACCTCTCTCTCTGTTATACCGCCCTTTCCACCTCTCTCTCTGTGTTATACCGCTTTCTCCTTCTCTCTCTCTCTGTTATTCCCCCCTCTCCACCTCTCTCCCTCTGTTATACCGCTATCTCCAGCTCTATCTCTCTTTTATACCGCTTTCTCCACCTCTCTCTCTCTATTATACTGCCCTCTCCACCTCTCTCTCTCTGTTATACCGCCCTCTCCACCTCTCTCTCTCTGTTATACCGCTTTCTCCACCTCTCTCTCTCAGTTATACCGCCCTCTCCACCTCTCTCTCTCTGTTATACCGCTTTCTTCTTCTCTCTCTCTCTGTTAATCCCTCCTCTCCAGCTCACTCTCTCTGTTATACCGCTTTCTCCACCTCTCTCTCTGTTATACCGCCCTCTCCACCTCTCTCCCTGTGTTATTCCGCTTTCCCCACCTCTCTCTCTCTGTTATACCGCTTTCTCGACCTCACTCTCTCTGTTATACCGCTTTCTCCTCCTCTCTCTCTGTTATACCGCTTTCTCCACCTCTCTCTCTCTGTTATACCGCCCTCTCCACCTCTCTCGCTCTGTTTTCCCGCTTTCTCCACCTCTCTCTCTCTGTTATCCCGCTTTCTCCTCCTCTCTCTCTCTGTTATCCCGTTTTCTACACCTCTCTCGCTCTGTTATCCCGCTTTCTCCACCTCTCTCGCTCTTTTATCCCGCTTTCTCCACCTCTCTCTCTCTGTTATACCGCTTTCTCCAGCTTTCTCTCTCTGTTATACCACCCTCTCCACCTCTCTCTCTCTGTTCTACCGCTTTCTCCACCTCTCTCTCTCTGTTATACCGCTTTCTACCCCTCGCTCTCTCTGTTATAGCGCTTTCTCCACCTCTCCTTCTTTGTTATACCTCCCTCTCCACCTCTCTCACTCTGTTATACCGCACTCTCCACCTCTCCCTCTCTGCTATTCCGCTTTCCCCACCTCTCTCTCTCTGTTATTCCGCTTTCTCCACCTCTCTCTCTCTGTTATACCGCTTTTCGACCTCTCTCTCTCTATTATAACGCTTTCTCCACCTGTCTCTCTCTGTTATTCCCCCCGCTCCACCTCTCTCTCTCTGTTATACCGCTTTCACCACCTCCCTCTCTCTGTTATACCTCTTTCTCCACCTCTCTCTCTCTGTTATACCGCTTTATCCACCTCTCTCTCTCTGTTATACCGCCCTCTCCACCTCTCTCTCTCTGTTATACCGCTTTCTCCACCTCTCTCTCTCTGTTATACCGCCCTTTCCACCTCTCTCTCTCTGTTATACCGCCCTCTCCATCTCTCTCTCTCTGTTCTACCGCATTCTCCACTTCTCTCTCTCTGTTATACCGCTTTCTCCACCTCTCTCTCTCTGTTATACCGCTCTCTCCACCTCTCTCCCTCTGTTAAAGCGCCCTCTCCACCTCTTTCTCTTTGTTATACTTCCCTCTCCACCTCTCTCCCTCTGATAAACCGTCCTCTCCACCTCTCTCTCTCTGTTATACCGCATTCTCCACCTCTCTCTCTCTGTTATTCCCCCCTCTCCACCTTTCTCTCTCTGTTATACCACTTTATCCACTTTTCTCTCTCTGTTATACCGCTTTCTTTACCTCTCTCTCTCTGTTATACCGCCTTCTCCACCGCTCTCTCTCTGTTATACCGCTTTCTCCACCTCCCTCCCTCTCTTATACCGCTTTCTCCACCTATCTCTCTCTGTTATATCACTTTCTCCACCTCTCTCTCTCTGTTATACTGCTTTCTCCACCTCTCGATCTCTGTTATACCGCTTTCTCCACCTCCCTCCCTCTGTTATACCGCTTTCTCCACCTCTCTCTCTCTTTTATACCGCACTCTCTACCTCTCTCTCTCTGTTATTCCGCTTTCTCCACCTCTCTCTCTCAGTTATACCGCTTTTCCACCTCTCTCTCTCTATTATAACGCTTTCTCCACCTCTCTCTCTCTGTTATTCCCCCCGCTCCATCTCTCTCTCTCTGTTATACCGCTTTCTCCACCTCTCTCCCTCTGTTATATCGCACTCTCCACTTCTCTCCCTCTGTTATACCGCTTTCTCCACCTCTCTCTCTCTGTTATGCCGCTTTCTCCAACTCTCTCTCTCTGTTATACTGCCCTCTCCACCTCTCTCTCTCTGTTATACCGCCCTCTCCGCCTCTCTCTCTCTGTTATACCGCTTTCTCCACCTCTCTCTCTCTGTTATACCGCTTTCTCCACCTCTCTCTCTCTGTTATTCCCACCTCTCCACCTTTCTCTCTCTGTTTTACCGCTTTCCCCAACTCTCTCTCTCTGGTATACCGCTTTCTCCACCTCTCTCTCTCTGTTATTCCCCCCTCTCCACCTTTCTCTCTCTGTTATACCGCTTTCTCCACTTCTATCTCACTGTTATACCGCTTTCTCCACCTCTCTCTCTCTGTTATTCCCCACTCTCCACCTTTCTCTCTCTGTTATACCGCTTTCTCCACCTCTCTCTCTCTGTTATACCGCTTTCTCCACCTCTCTCTCTCTGTTATACCGCTTACTCCACCTCTCTCTCTCTGTTATATCGCTTTCTCCACCTCTCTCCCTCTGTTAAACCGTCCTCTCCACCTCTCTCTCTGTTATACCGCTTTCTCCACCTCTCTCTCTCTGTTATGCCGCCCTCTCCACCTCTCTCTCTCTGTTATACCGCTTTCTCCACTTCTCTCTCTCTGTTATACCGCTTTCTCCACTTCTCTCTCTCTGTTAAACCGCCCTCTCCACCTCTCTCTCTCTGTTATACCACCCTCTCCACCTCCCTCTCTCTGTTATAATGCCTTCTCCACCTCTCTCTCTCTGTTATAACCCTTTCCCCACCTCTCTCTCTCTGTTATACCGCTTTCGCCACCTCTCTCTCTCTTTTATACCTCCCTCTCCACCTCTCTCTCTCTGTTATACCGCCCTCTCCACCTCTCTCTCTCTGTTATACCGCTTTCTCCACCTCTCTCTCTCTGTTATACCGCCCTCTCCACCTCTCTCTCTGTGTTATACCGCTTTCTCCACCTCTCTCTCTCTGTTATACCGCACTCTCCAAATCTCTCCCTCTGTTAATCCTCTATCCCCACCTTTCTCTCTCTGTTGTACGACTACCACCACCTCTCTCTCTGTTATACCTATTTCTCCACCTCTCTCTCTCATTTATAATGCTTTCTCCACCTCTCTCTCTCTGTTATACCGCTTTCTCCACCTCTCTCTCTCATTTATACCGTTTTCTCCACCTCTCTCCCTCTGTTATAACGCATTCTCCAACTCTCTCTCTCTGTTATACCGCTTTCTCCACCTCCCTCCCTCTGTTATACCACTTTCTCCACCTCTCTCTCTCTGTTATACTGCTTTCTCCACCTCTCCTTCTCTGTTATACCGCCCTCTCCACCTCTCTCTCTCTGTTTTTCCGCACTCTCCACCTCTCTCTCTCTCTGCTATTCCGCATTCCCCACCTCTCTCTCTCTGTTATTCCGCTTTCTCCACCTCTCTCTCTCTATTATAACGCTTTCTCCACCTCTCTATCTCTGTTATTCCCCCCGCTCCACCTCTCTCTCTCTGTTATACCGCTTTCTCCACCTCTCTCTCTCTGTTATACCGCTATCTCCACCTCTCTCTCTCTGTTATTCCCCCTGCTCCACCTCTCTCTCTCTGTTATACCGCTTTCTCCACCTCTCTCTCTCTGTTATACCGCTTTCTCCATCTCTCTCTCTCTGTTATACCGCTTTCACCACCTCTTTCTCTCTGTTATACCTCTTTCTCCACCTCTCTCTCTCTGTTATACCGCTTTCTCCACCTCTCTCTCTGTTATACCGCCCTTTCCACCTCTCTCTCTCTGTTATACCGCTTTCTCCTTCTATCTCTCTCTGTTATTCCCCCCTCTCCACCTCTCTCCCTCTGTTATACCGCTATCTCCACCTCTACCTCTCTTTTATACCGCTTTCTCCACCTCTCTCTCTCTATTATACTGCCCTCTCCACCTCTCTCTCTCTGTTATACCGCCCTCTCCACCTCTCTCTCTCTGTTATACCACATTCTCCAACTCTCTCTCTCTTTTATACCGCTTTCTCCACCTCTCTCTCTCAGTTATACCGCCCTCTCCACCTCTCTCTCTCTGTTATACCGCTTTCTTCTTCTCTCTCTCTCTGTTAATCCCTCCTCTCCACCTCACTCTCTCTGTTATACCGCTTTCTCCACCTCTCTCTCTGTTATACCGCCCTTTCCACCTCTCTCTCTGTGTTATACCGCTTTCTCCTTCTCTCTCTCTCTGTTATTCCCCCCTCTCCACCTCTCTCCCTCTGTTATACCGCTATCTCCACCTCTATCTCTCTTTTATACCGCTTTCTCCACCTCTCTCTCTCTATTATACCGCCCTCTCCACCTCTCTCTCTCTGTTATACCGCCCTCTCCACCTCTCTCTCTCTGTTATACCGCTTTCTCCAACTCTCTCCCTCTTTTATACCGCTTTCTCCACCTCTCTCTCTCAGTTATACCGCCCTCTCCACCTCTCTCTCTCTGTTATACCGCTTTCTTCTTCTCTCTCTCTCTGTTAATCCCTCCTCTCCACCTCACTCTCTCTGTTATACCGCTTTCTCCACCTCTCTCTCTGTTATACCGCCCTCTCCACCTCTCTCCCTGTGTTATTCCGCTTTCCCCACCTCTCTCTCTCTGTTATACCGCTTTCTCGACCTCACTCTCTCTGTTTTACCGCTTTCTCCACCTCTCTCTCTCTGTTATACCGCCTTCCGCACCACTCTCTCTCTGTTATACCGCTTTCTCCTCCTCTCTCTCTCTGTTATACCGCACTCTCCAAATCTCTCTCTCTGTTATACCGCCCTCTCCACCTCTCTCTCTCTGTTATCCCGCTTTCTCCTCCTCTCTCTCTCTGTTATCCCGTTTTCTACAGCTCTCTCGCTCTGTTATCCCGCTTTCTCCACCTCTCTCGCTCTTTTATCCCGCTTTCTCCACCTCTCTCTCTCTGTTATACCGCTTTCTCCAGCTTTCTCTCTCTGTTATACCACCCTCTCCACCTCTCTCTCTCTGTTCTACTGCTTTCTCCACCTCTCTCTCTCTGTTATACCGCTTTCTCGACCTCACTCTCTCTGTTTTACCGCTTTCTCCACCTCTCTCTCTCTGTTATACCGCCTTCCGCACCACTCTCTCTCTGTTATACCGCTTTCTCCTCCTCTCTCTCTCTGTTATACCGCTTTCTCCACCTCTCTCTCTCTGTTATACCGCCCTCTCCACCTCTATCGCTCTGTTTTCCCGCTTTCTCCACCTCTCTCTCTCTGTTATCCCGCTTTCTCCTCCTCTCTCTCTCTGTTATCTCGTTTTCTACACCTCTCTCGCTCTGTTATCCCGCTTTCTCCACCTCTCTCGCTCTTTTATCCCGCTTTCTCCACCTCTCTCTCTCTGTTATACCGCTTTCTCCAGCTTTCTCTCTCTGTTATACCACTCTCTCCACCTCTCTCTCTCTGTTCTACCGCTTTCTCCACCTCTCTCTCTCTGTTATACCGCTTTCTACACCTCGCTCTCTCTGTTATAGCGCTTTCTCCACCTCTCCTTCTTTGTTATACCTCCCTCTCCACCTCTCTCACTCTGTTATACCGCACTCTCCACCTCTCCCTCTCTGCTATTCCGCTTTCCCCACCTCTCTCTCTCTGTTATTCCGCTTTCTCCACCTCTCTCTCTCTGTTATACCGCTTTTCGACCTCTCTCTCTCTATTATAATGCTTTCTCCACCTGTCTCTCTCTGTTATTCCCCCCGCTCCACCTCTCTCTCTCTGTTATACCGCTTTCACCACCTCCCTCTCTCTGTTATACCGCTTTATCCACCTCTCTCTCTCTGTTATACCGCCCTCTCCACCTGTCTCTCTCTGTTATACCGCTTTCTCCACCTCTCTCTCTCTGTTATACCTCCCTTTCCACCTCTCTCTCTCTGTTATACCGCCCTCTCCGTCTCTCTCTCTCTGTTCTACCGCATTCTCCACTTCTCTCTCTCTGTTATACCGCTTTCTCCACCTCTCTCTCTCTGTTATAGCGCTCTCTCCACCTCTCTCCCTCTGTTAAACCGCCCTCTCCACCTCTTTCTCTTTGTTATACTTCCCTCTCCACCTCTCTCCCTCTGATAAACAGTCCTCTCCACCTCTCTCTCTCTGTTATACCGCATTCTCCACCTCTCTCTCTCTGTTATTCCCCCCTCTCCACCTTTCTCTCTCTGTTATACCACTTTATCCACTTTTCTCTCTCTGTTATACCGCTTTCTTTACCTCTCTCTCTCTGTTATACCGCCTTCTCCACCTCTCTCTCTCTGTTATACCGCTTTCTCCACCTCCCTCCCTCTCTTATACCGCTTTCTCCACCTCTCTCTCTCTGTTATATCACTTTCTCCACCTCTCTCTCTCTGTTATACTGCTTTCTCCA
Organism: Cetorhinus maximus; assembly: GCF_964194155.1. Lineage (NCBI taxonomy): Eukaryota > Metazoa > Chordata > Chondrichthyes > Lamniformes > Cetorhinidae > Cetorhinus > Cetorhinus maximus. Next base: position 25,542,356 of record NC_135888.1, read on the forward strand.
CCTCTCGATCTCTGTTATACCGCTTTCTCCACCTCCCTCCCTCTGTTATACCGCTTTCTCCACCTCTGTCTCTCTTTTATACCGCACTCTCTACCTCTCTCTCTCTGTTATTCCGCTTTCTCCACCTCTCTCTCTCAGTTATACCGCTTTTCCACCTCTCTCTCTCTATTATAACGCTTTCTCCACCTCTCTCTCTCTGTTATTCCCCCCGCTCCATCTCTCTCTCTCTGTTATACCGCTTTCTCCACCTCTCTCCCTCTGTTATATCGCACTCTCCACTTCTCTCCCTCTGTTATACCGCTTTCTCCACCTCTCTCTCTCTGTTATGCCGCTTTCTCCAACTCTCTCTCTCTGTTATACTGCCCTCTCCACCTCTCTCTCTCTGTTATACCGCCCTCTCCGCCTCTCTCTCTCTGTTATACTGCTTTCTCCAACTCTCTCTCTCTGTTATACCGCTTTCTCCACCTCTCTCTCTCTGTTATTCCCCCCTCTCCACCTTTCTCTCTCTGTTTTACCGCTTTCTCCAACTCTCTCTCTCTGGTATACCGCTTTCTCCACCTCTCTCTCTCTGTTATTCCCCCCTCTCCACCTTTCTCTCTCTGTTATACCGCTTTCTCCACCTCTCTCTCTCAGTTATACCGCTTTCTCCACCTCTCTCTCTCTGTTATACCGCTTACTCCACCTCTCTCTCTCTGTTATATCGCTTTCTCCACCTCTCTCCCTCTGTTAAACCGTCCTCTCCACCTCTCTCTCTGTTATACCGCTTTCTCCACCTCTCCCTCTCTGTTATGCCGCCCTCTCCACCTCTCTCTCTCTGTTATACCGCTTTCTCCACTTCTCTCTCTCTGTTATACCGCTTTCTCCACTTCTCTCTCTCTGTTAAACCTCCCTCTCCACCTCTCTCTCTCTGTTATACCACCCTCTCCACCTCCCTCTCTCTGTTATAATGCCCTCTCCACCTCTCTCTCTCTGTTATAACCCTTTCCCCACCTCTCTCTCTCTGTTATACCGCTTTCGCCACCTCTCTCTCTCTTTTATACCTCCCTCTCCACCTCTCTCTCTCTGTTATACCGCCCACTCCACCTCTCTCTCTCTGTTATACCGCTTTCTCCACCTCTCTCTATCTGTTATACCGCCCTCTCCACCTCTCTCTCTGTGTTATACCGCTTTCTCCACCTCTCTCTCTCTGTTATACCGCACTCTCCAAATCTCTCCCTCTGTTAATCCTCTATCCCCACCTTTCTCTCTCTGTTGTACGACTACCACCACCTCTCTCTCTGTTATACCTATTTCTCCACCTCTCTCTCTCATTTATAATGCTTTCTCCACCTCTCTCTCTCTGTTATACCGCTTTCTCCACCTCTCTCTCTCATTTATACCGTTTTCTCCACCTCTCTCCCTCTGTTATAACGCATTCTCCAACTCTCTCTCTCTGTTATACCGCTTTCTCCACCTCCCTCCCTCTGTTATACCACTTTCTCCACCTCTCTCTCTCTGTTATACTGCTTTCTCCACCTCTCCTTCTCTGTTATACCGCCCTCTCCACCTCTCTCTCTCTGTTTTTCCGCACTCTCCACCTCTCTCTCTCTCTGCTATTCCGCTTTCCCCACCTCTCTCTCTCTGTTATTCCGCTTTCTCCACCTCTCTCTCTCTATTATAACGCTTTCTCCACCTCTCTATCTCTGTTATTCCCCCCGCTCCACCTCTCTCTCTCTGTTATACCGCTTTCTCCACCTCTCTCTCTCTGTTATACCGCTATCTCCACCTCTCTCTCTCTGTTATTCCCCCTGCTCCACCTCTCTCTCTCTGTTATACCGCTTTCACCACCTCTTTCTCTCTGTTATACCTCTTTCTCCACCTCTCTCTCTCTGTTATACCGCTTTCTCCACCTCTCTCTCTGTTATACCGCCCTTTCCACCTCTCTCTCTGTGTTATACCGCTTTCTCCTTCTCTCTCTCTCTGTTATTCCCCCCTCTCCACCTCTCTCCCTCTGTTATACCGCTATCTCCACCTCTACCTCTCTTTTATACCGCTTTCTCCACCTCTCTCTCTCTATTATACTGCCCTCTCCACCTCTCTCTCTCTGTTATACCGCCCTCTCCACCTCTCTCTCTCTGTTATACCGCTTTCTCCAACTCTCTCTCTCTTTTATACCGCTTTCTCCACTTCTCTCTCTCAGTTATACCGCCCTCTCCACCTCTCTCTCTCTGTTATACCGCTTTCTTCTTCTCTCTCTCTCTGTTAATCCCTCCTCTCCACCTCACTCTCTCTGTTATACCGCTTTCTCCACCTCTCTCTCTGTTATACCGCCCTTTCCACCTCTCTCTCTCTGTTATACCGCTTTATCCACCTCTCTCTCTCTGTTATACCGCCCTCTCCACCTGTCTCTCTCTGTTATACCGCTTTCTCCACCTCTCTCTCTCTGTTATACCGCCCTTTCCACCTCTCTCTCTCTGTTATACCGCCCTCTCCGTCTCTCTCTCTCTGTTCTACCGCATTCTCCACTTCTCTCTCTCTGTTATACCGCTTTCTCCACCTCTCTCTCTCTGTTATAGCGCTCTCTCCACCTCTCTCCCTCTGTTAAACCGCCCTCTCCACCTCTTTCTCTTTGTTATACTTCCCTCTCCACCTCTCTCCCTCTGATAAACAGTCCTCTCCACCTCTCTCTCTCTGTTATACCGCATTCTCCACCTCTCTCTCTCTGTTATTCCCCCCTCTCCACCTTTCTCTCTCTGTTATACCACTTTATCCACTTTTCTCTCTCTGTTATACCGCTTTCTTTACCTCTCTCTCTCTGTTATACCGCCTTCTCCACCTCTCTCTCTCTGTTATACCGCTTTCTCCACCTCCCTCCCTCTCTTATACCGCTTTCTCCACCTCTCTCTCTCTGTTATATCACTTTCTCCACCTCTCTCTCTCTGTTATACTGCTTTCTCCACCTCTCGATCTCTGTTATACCGCTTTCTCCACCTCCCTCCCTCTGTTATACCGCTTTCTCCACCTCTCTCTCTGTTATACCGCCCTTTCCACCTCTCTCTCTGTGTTATACCGCTTTCTCCTTCTCTCTCTCTCTGTTATTCCCCCCTCTCCACCTCTCTCCCTCTGTTATACCGCTATCTCCACCTCTATCTCTCTTTTATACCGCTTTCTCCACCTCTCTCTCTCTATTATACCGCCCTCTCCACCTCTCTCTCTCTGTTATACCGCCCTCTCCACCTCTCTCTCTCTGTTATACCGCTTTCTCCAACTCTCTCCCTCTTTTATACCGCTTTCTCCACCTCTCTCTCTCAGTTATACCGCCCTCTCCACCTCTCTCTCTCTGTTATACCGCTTTCTTCTTCTCTCTCTCTCTGTTATACTGCTTTCTCCACCTCACTCTCTCTGTTATACCGCTTTCTCCACCTCTCTCTCTGTTATACCGCCCTCTCCACCTCTCTCCCTGTGTTATTCCGCTTTCCCCACCTCTCTCTCTCTGTTATACCGCTTTCTCGACCTCACTCTCTCTGTTTTACCGTTTTCTCCACCTCTCTCTCTCTGTTATACCGCCTTCCGCACCACTCTCTCTCTGTTATACCGCTTTCTCCTCCTCTCTCTCTCTGTTATACCGCTTTCTCCACCTCTCTCTCTCTGTTATACCGCCCTCTCCACCTCTCTCTCTCTGTTATCCCGCTTTCTCCTCCTCTCTCTCTCTGTTATCCCGTTTTCTACACCTCTCTCGCTCTGTTATCCCGCTTTCTCCACCTCTCTCGCTCTTTTATCCCGCTTTCTCCACCTCTCTCTCTCTGTTATACCGCTTTCTCCAGCTTTCTCTCTCTGTTATACCACCCTCTCCACCTCTCTCTCTCTGTTCTACTGCTTTCTCCACCTCTCTCTCTCTGTTATACCGCTTTCTCGACCTCACTCTCTCTGTTTTACCGCTTTCTCCACCTCTCTCTCTCTGTTATACCGCCTTCCGCACCACTCTCTCTCTGTTATACCGCTTTCTCCTCCTCTCTCTCTCTGTTATACCGCTTTCTCCACCTCTCTCTCTCTGTTATACCGCCCTCTCCACCTCTCTCGCTCTGTTTTCCCGCTTTCTCCACCTCTCTCTCTCTGTTATCCCGCTTTCTCCTCCTCTCTCTCTCTGTTATCTCGTTTTCTACACCTCTCTCGCTCTGTTATCCCGCTTTCTCCACCTCTCTCGCTCTTTTATCCCGCTTTCTCCACCTCTCTCTCTCTGTTATACCGCTTTCTCCAGCTTTCTCTCTCTGTTATACCACTCTCTCCACCTCTCTCTCTCTGTTCTACCGCTTTCTCCACCTCTCTCTCTCTGTTATACCGCTTTCTACACCTCGCTCTCTCTGTTATAGCGCTTTCTCCACCTCTCCTTCTTTGTTATACCTCCCTCTCCACCTCTCTCACTCTGTTATACCGCACTCTCCACCTCTCCCTCTCTGCTATTCCGCTTTCCCCACCTCTCTCTCTCTGTTATTCCGCTTTCTCCACCTCTCTCTCTCTGTTATACCGCTTTTCGACCTCTCTCTCTCTATTATAATGCTTTCTCCACCTGTCTCTCTCTGTTATTCCCCCCGCTCCACCTCTCTCTCTCTGTTATACCGCTTTCACCACCTCCCTCTCTCTGTTATACCGCTTTATCCACCTCTCTCTCTCTGTTATACCGCCCTCTCCACCTGTCTCTCTCTGTTATACCGCTTTCTCCACCTCTCTCTCTCTGTTATACCGCCCTTTCCACCTCTCTCTCTCTGTTATACCGCCCTCTCCGTCTCTCTCTCTCTGTTCTACCGCATTCTCCACTTCTCTCTCTCTGTTATACCGCTTTCTCCACCTCTCTCTCTCTGTTATAGCGCTCTCTCCACCTCTCTCCCTCTGTTAAACCGCCCTCTCCACCTCTTTCTCTTTGTTATACTTCCCTCTCCACCTCTCTCCCTCTGATAAACAGTCCTCTCCACCTCTCTCTCTCTGTTATACCGCATTCTCCACCTCTCTCTCTCTGTTATTCCCCCCTCTCCACCTTTCTCTCTCTGTTATACCACTTTATCCACTTTTCTCTCTCTGTTATACCGCTTTCTTTACCTCTCTCTCTCTGTTATACCGCCTTCTCCACCTCTCTCTCTCTGTTATACCGCTTTCTCCACCTCCCTCCCTCTCTTATACCGCTTTCTCCACCTCTCTCTCTCTGTTATATCACTTTCTCCACCTCTCTCTCTCTGTTATACTGCTTTCTCCACCTCTCGATCTCTGTTATACCGCTTTCTCCACCTCCCTCCCTCTGTTATACCGCTTTCTCCACCTCTCTCTCTCTTTTATACCGCACTCTCTACCTCTCTCTCTCTGTTATTCCGCTTTCTCCACCTCTCTCTCTCAGTTATACCGCTTTTCCACCTCTCTCTCTCTATTATAACGCTTTCTCCACCTCTCTCTCTCTGTTATTCCCCCCGCTCCATCTCTCTCTCTCTGTTATACCGCTTTCTCCACCTCTCTCCCTCTGTTATATCGCACTCTCCACTTCTCTCCCTCTGTTATACCGCTTTCTCCACCTCTCTCTCTCTGTTATGCCGCTTTCTCCAACTCTCTCTCTCTGTTATACTGCCCTCTCCACCTCTCTCTCTCTGTTATACCGCCCTCTCCGCCTCTCTCTCTCTGTTATACTGCTTTCTCCAACTTTCTCTCTCTGTTATACCGCTTTCTCCACCTCTCTCTCTCTGTTATTCCCCCCTCTCCACCTTTCTCTCTCTGTTTTACCGCTTTCTCCAACTCTCTCTCTCTGGTATACCGCTTTCTCCACCTCTCTCTCTCTGTTATTCCCCCCTCTCCACCTTTCTCTCTCTGTTATACCGCTTTCTCCACCTCTCTCTCTCTGTTATACCGCTTTCTCCACCTCTCTCTCTCTGTTATACCGCTTACTCCACCTCTCTCTCTCTGTTATATCGCTTTCTCCACCTCTCTCCCTCTGTTAAACCGTCCTCTCCACCTCTCTCTCTGTTATACCGCTTTCTCCACCTCTCTCTCTCTGTTATGCCGCCCTCTCCACCTCTCTCTCTCTGTTATACCGCTTTCTCCACTTCTCTCTCTCTGTTATACCGCTTTCTCCACTTCTCTCTCTCTGTTAAACCTCCCTCTCCACCTCTCTCTCTCTGTTATACCACCCTCTCCACCTCCCTCTCTCTGTTATAATGCCCTCTCCACCTCTCTCTCTCTGTTATAACCCTTTCCCCACCTCTCTCTCTCTGTTATACCGCTTTCGCCACCTCTCTCTCTCTTTTATACCTCCCTCTCCACCTCTCTCTCTCTGTTATACCGCCCACTCCACCTCTCTCTCTCTGTTATACCGCTTTCTCCACCTCTCTCTATCTGTTATACCGCCCTCTCCACCTCTCTCTCTGTGTTATACCGCTTTCTCCACCTCTCTCTCTCTGTTATACCGCACTCTCCAAATCTCTCCCTCTGTTAATCCTCTATCCCCACCTTTCTCTCTCTGTTGTACGACTACCACCACCTCTCTCTCTGTTATACCTATTTCTCCACCTCTCTCTCTCATTTATAATGCTTTCTCCACCTCTCTCTCTCTGTTATACCGCTTTCTCCACCTCTCTCTCTCATTTATACCGTTTTCTCCACCTCTCTCCCTCTGTTATAACGCATTCTCCAACTCTCTCTCTCTGTTATACCGCTTTCTCCACCTCCCTCCCTCTGTTATACCACTTTCTCCACCTCTCTCTCTCTGTTATACTGCTTTCTCCACCTCTCCTTCTCTGTTATACCGCCCTCTCCACCTCTCTCTCTCTGTTTTTCCGCACTCTCCACCTCTCTCTCTCTCTGCTATTCCGCTTTCCCCACCTCTCTCTCTCTGTTATTCCGCTTTCTCCACCTCTCTCTCTCTATTATAACGCTTTCTCCACCTCTCTATCTCTGTTATTCCCCCCGCTCCACCTCTCTCTCTCTGTTATACCGCTTTCTCCACCTCTCTCTCTCTGTTATACCGCTTTCTCCATCTCTCTCTCTCTGTTATACCGCTTTCACCACCTCTTTCTCTCTGTTATACCTCTTTCTCCACCTCTCTCTCTCTGTTATACCGCTTTCTCCACCTCTCTCTCTGTTATACCGCCCTTTCCACCTCTCTCTCTGTGTTATACCGCTTTCTCCTTCTCTCTCTCTCTGTTATTCCCCCCTCTCCACCTCTCTCCCTCTGTTATACCGCTATCTCCACCTCTACCTCTCTTTTATACCGCTTTCTCCACCTCTCTCTCTCTATTATACTGCCCTCTCCACCTCTCTCTCTCTGTTATACCGCCCTCTCCACCTCTCTCTCTCTGTTATACCGCTTTCTCCAACTCTCTCTCTCTTTTATACCGCTTTCTCCACTTCTCTCTCTCAGTTATACCGCCCTCTCCACCTCTCTCTCTCTGTTATACCGCTTTCTTCTTCTCTCTCTCTCTGTTAATCCCTCCTCTCCACCTCACTCTCTCTGTTATACCGCTTTCTCCACCTCTCTCTCTGTTATACCGCCCTTTCCACCTCTCTCTCTCTGTTATACCGCTTTATCCACCTCTCTCTCTCTGTTATACCGCCCTCTCCACCTGTCTCTCTCTGTTATACCGCTTTCTCCACCTCTCTCTCTCTGTTATACCGCCCTTTCCACCTCTCTCTCTCTGTTATACCGCCCTCTCCGTCTCTCTCTCTCTGTTCTACCGCATTCTCCACTTCTCTCTCTCTGTTATACCGCTTTCTCCACCTCTCTCTCTCTGTTATAGCGCTCTCTCCACCTCTCTCCCTCTGTTAAACCGCCCTCTCCACCTCTTTCTCTTTGTTATACTTCCCTCTCCACCTCTCTCCCTCTGATAAACAGTCCTCTCCACCTCTCTCTCTCTGTTATACCGCATTCTCCACCTCTCTCTCTCTGTTATTCCCCCCTCTCCACCTTTCTCTCTCTGTTATACCACTTTATCCACTTTTCTCTCTCTGTTATACCGCTTTCTTTACCTCTCTCTCTCTGTTATACCGCCTTCTCTACCTCTCTCTCTCTGTTATACCGCTTTCTCCACCTCCCTCCCTCTCTTATACCGCTTTCTCCACCTCTCTCTCTCTGTTATATCACTTTCTCCACCTCTCTCTCTCTGTTATACTGCTTTCTCCACCTCTCGATCTCTGTTATACCGCTTTCTCCACCTCCCTCCCTCTGTTATACCGCTTTCTCCACCTCTCTCTCTCTTTTATACCGCACTCTCTACCTCTCTCTCTCTGTTATTCCGCTTTCTCCACCTCTCTCTCTCAGTTATACCGCTTTTCCACCTCTCTCTCTCTATTATAACGCTTTCTCCACCTCTCTCTCTCTGTTATTCCCCCCGCTCCATCTCTCTCTCTCTGTTATACCGCTTTCTCCACCTCTCTCCCTCTGTTATATCGCACTCTCCACTTCTCTCCCTCTGTTATACCGCTTTCTCCACCTCTCTCTCTCTGTTATGCCGCTTTCTCCAACTCTCTCTCTCTGTTATACTGCCCTCTCCAGCTCTCTCTCTCTGTTATACCGCCCTCTCCGCCTCTCTCTCTCTGTTATACTGCTTTCTCCAACTCTCTCTCTCTGTTATACCGCTTTCTCCACCTCTCTCTCTCTGTTATTCCCCCCTCTCCACCTTTCTCTCTCTGTTTTACCGCTTTCTCCAACTCTCTCTCTCTGGTATACCGCTTTCTCCACCTCTCTCTCTCTGTTATTCCCCCCTCTCCACCTTTCTCTCTCTGTTATACCGCTTTCTCCACCTCTCTCTCTCTGTCATACCGCTTTCTCCACCTCTCTCTCTCTGTTATACCGCTTACTCCACCTCTCTCTCTCTGTTATATCGCTTTCTCCACCTCTCTCCCTCTGTTAAACCGTCCTCTCCACCTCTCTCTCTGTTATACCGCTTTCTCCACCTCTCTCTCTCTGTTATGCCGCCCTCTCCACCTCTCTCTCTCTGTTATACCGCTTTCTCCACTTCTCTCTCTCTGTTATACCGCTTTCTCCACTTCTCTCTCTCTGTTAAACCTCCCTCTCCACCTCTCTCTCTCTGTTATACCACCCTCTCCACCTCCCTCTCTCTGTTATAATGCCCTCTCCACCTCTCTCTCTCTGTTATAACCCTTTCCCCACCTCTCTCTCTCTGTTATACCGCTTTCGCCACCTCTCTCTCTCTTTTATACCTCCCTCTCCACCTCTCTCTCTCTGTTATACCGCCCACTCCACCTCTCTCTCTCTGTTATACCGCTTTCTCCACCTCTCTCTATCTGTTATACCGCCCTCTCCACCTCTCTCTCTGTGTTATACCGCTTTCTCCACCTCTCTCTCTCTGTTATACCGCACTCTCCAAATCTCTCCCTCTGTTAATCCTCTATCCCCACCTTTCTCTCTCTGTTGTACGACTACCACCACCTCTCTCTCTGTTATACCTATTTCTCCACCTCTCTCTCTCATTTATAATGCTTTCTCCACCTCTCTCTCTCTGTTATACCGCTTTCTCCACCTCTCTCTCTCATTTATACCGTTTTCTCCACCTCTCTCCCTCTGTTATAACGCATTCTCCAACTCTCTCTCTCTGTTATACCGCTTTCTCCACCTCCCTCCCTCTGTTATACCACTTTCTCCACCTCTCTCTCTCTGTTATACTGCTTTCTCCACCTCTCCTTCTCTGTTATACCGCCCTCTCCACCTCTCTCTCTCTGTTTTTCCGCACTCTCCACCTCTCTCTCTCTCTGCTATTCCGCTTTCCCCACCTCTCTCTCTCTGTTATTCCGCTTTCTCCACCTCTCTCTCTCTATTATAACGCTTTCTCCACCTCTCTATCTCTGTTATTCCCCCCGCTCCACCTCTCTCTCTCTGTTATACCGCTTTCTCCACCTCTCTCTCTCTGTTATACCGCTATCTCCACCTCTCTCTCTCTGTTATTCCCCCTGCTCCACCTCTCTCTCTCTGTTATACCGCTTTCTCCACCTCTCTCTCTCTGTTATACCGCTTTCTCCATCTCTCTCTCTCTGTTATACCGCTTTCACCACCTCTTTCTCTCTGTTATACCTCTTTCTCCACCTCTCTCTCTCTGTTATACCGCTTTCTCCACCTCTCTCTCTGTTATACCGCCCTTTCCACCTCTCTCTCTGTGTTATACCGCTTTCTCCTTCTCTCTCTCTCTGTTATTCCCCCCTCTCCACCTCTCTCCCTCTGTTATACCGCTATCTCCACCTCTACCTCTCTTTTATACCGCTTTCTCCACCTCTCTCTCTCTATTATACTGCCCTCTCCACCTCTCTCTCTCTGTTATACCGCCCTCTCCACCTCTCTCTCTCTGTTATACCGCTTTCTCCAACTCTCTCTCTCTTTTATACCGCTTTCTCCACTTCTCTCTCTCAGTTATACCGCCCTCTCCACCTCTCTCTCTCTGTTATACCGCTTTCTTCTTCTCTCTCTCTCTGTTAATCCCTCCTCTCCACCTCACTCTCTCTGTTATACCGCTTTCTCCACCTCTCTCTCTGTTATACCGCCCTTTCCACCTCTCTCTCTGTGTTATACCGCTTTCTCCTTCTCTCTCTCTTTGTTATTCCCCCCTCTCCACCTCTCTCCCTCTGTTATACCGCTATCTCCACCTCTATCTCTTTTTTATACCGCTTTCTCCACCTCTCTCTCTCTATTATACTGCCCTCTCCACCTCTCTCTCTCTGTTATACCGCCCTCTCCACCTCTCTCTCTCTGTTATACCGCTTTCTCCAACTCTCTCTCTCTTTTATACCGCTTTCTCCACCTCTCTCTCTCAGTTATACCGCCCTCTCCACCTCTCTCTCTCTGTTATAGCGCTTTCTTCTTCTCTCTCTCTCTGTTAATCCCTCCTCTCCACCTCACTCTCTCTGTTATACCGCTTTCTCCACCTCTCTCTCTGTTATACCGCCCTCTCCACCTCTCTCCCTGTGTTATTCCGCTTTCCCCACCTCTCTCTCTCTGTTATACCGCTTTCTCGACCTCACTCTCTCTGTTTTACCGCTTTCTCCACCTCTCTCTCTCTGTTATACCGCCTTCCGCACCACTCTCTCTCTGTAATACCGCTTTCTCCTCCTCTCTCTCTCTGTTATACCGTTTTCTCCACCTCTCTCTCTCTGTTATACCGCCCTCTCCACCTCTCTCTCTCTGTTATCCCGCTTTCTCCTCCTCTCTCTCTCTGTTATCCCGTTTTCTACACCTCTCTCGCTCTGTTATCCCGCTTTCTCCACCTCTCTCGCTCTTTTATCCCGCTTTCTCCACCTCTCTCTCTCTGTTATACCGCTTTCTCCAGCTTTCACTCTCTGTTATACCACCCTCTCCACCTCTCTCTCTCTGTTCTACCGCTTTCTCCACCTCTCTCTCTCTGTTATACCGCGTTCTACACCTCGCTCTCTCTGTTATAGCGCTTTCTCCACCTCTCCTTCTTTGTTATACCTCCCTCTCCACCTCTCTCACTCTGTTATACCGCTTTCTCCACCTCCCTCCCTCTCTTATACCGCTTTCTCCACCTCTCACTCTCTGTTATATCACTTTCTCCACCTCTCTCTCTCTGTTATACTGCTTTCTCCACCTCTCGATCTCTGTTATACCACTTTCTCCACCTCCCTCCCTCTGTTATACCGCTTTCTCCACCTCTCTCTCTCTTTTATACCGCACTCTCTACCTCTCTCTCTCTGTTATTCCGCTTTCTCCACCTCTCTCTCTCAGTTATACCGCTTTTCCACCTCTCTCTCTCTATTATAACGCTTTCTCCACCTCTCTCTCTCTGTTATTCCCCCCGCTCCATCTCTCTCTCTCTGTTATACCGCTTTCTCCACCTCTCTCCCTCTGTTATATCGCACTCTCCACTTCTCTCCCTCTGTTATACCGCTTTCTCCACCTCTCTCTCTCTGTTATGCCGCTTTCTCCAACTCTCTCTCTCTGTTATACTGCCCTCTCCACCTCTCTCTCTCTGTTATACCGCCCTCTCCGCCTCTCTCTCTCTGTTATACCGCTTTCTCCACCTCTCTCTCTCTGTTATACCGCTTTCTCCACCTCTCTCTCTCTGTTATTCCCCCCTCTCCACCTTTCTCTCTCTGTTTTATCGCTTTCTCCAACTCTCTCTCTCTGGTATACCGCTTTCTCCACCTCTCTCTCTCTGTTTTTCCCCCCTCTCCACCTTTCTCTCTCTGTTATACCGCTTTCTCCACTTCTATCTCACTGTTATACCGCTTTCTCCACCTCTCTCTCTCTGTTATTCCCCCCTCTCCACCTTTCTCTCTCTGTTATACCGCTTTCTCCACCTCTCTCTCTCTGTTATACCGCTTTCTCCACCTCTCTCTCTCTGTTATACCGCTTACTCCACCTCTCTCTCTGTTATATCGCTTTCTCCACCTCTCTCCCTCTGTTAAACGTCCTCTCCACCTCTCTCTCTGTTATACCGCTTTCTCCACCTCTCTCTCTCTGTTATGCCGCCCTCTCCACCTCTCTCTCTCTGTTATACCGCTTTCTCCACTTCTCTCTCTGTGTTATACCGCTTTCTCCACTTCTCTCTCTCTGTTAAACCGCCCTCTCCACCTCTCTCTCTCTGTTATACCACCCTCTCCACCTCCCTCTCTCTGTTATAATGCCCTCTCCACCTCTCTCTCTCTGTTATAACCCTTTCCCCACCTCTCTCTCTCTGTTATACCGCTTTCGCCACCTCTCTCTCTCTTTTATACCTCCCTCTCCACCTCTCTCTCTCTGTTATACCGCCCTCTCCACCTCTCTCTCTCTGTTATACCGCTTTCTCCACCTCTCTCTCTCTGTTATACCGCCCTCTCCACTTCTCTCTCTGTGTTATACCGCTTTCTCCACCTCTCTCTCTCTGTTATACCGCACTCTCCAAATCTCTCCCTCTGTTAATCCTCTATCCCCACCTTTCACTCTCTGTTGTACGACTACCACCACCTCTCTCTCTGTTATACCTATTTCTCCACCTCTCTCTCTCATTTATAATGCTTTCTCCACCTCTCTCTCTCTGTTATACCGCTTTCTCCACCTCTCTCTCTCATTTATACCGTTTTCTCCACCTCTCTCCCTCTGTTATAACGCATTCTCCAACTCTCTCTCTCTGTTATACCGCTTTCTCCACCTCCCTCCCTCTGTTATACCACTTTCTCCACCTCTCTCTCTCTGTTATACTGCTTTCTCCACCTCTCCTTCTCTGTTATACCGCCCTCTCCACCTCTCTCTCTCTGTTTTTCCGCACTCTCCACCTCTCTCTCTCTCTGCTATTCCGCTTTCCCCACCTCTCTCTCTCTGTTATTCCGCTTTCTCCACCTCTCTCTATTATAACGCTTTCTCCACCTCTCTATCTCTGTTATTCCCCCCGCTCCACCTCTCTCTCTCTGTTATACCGCTTTCTCCACCTCTCTCTCTCTGTTATACCGCTATCTCCACCTCTCTCTCTCTGTTATTCCCCCTGCTCCACCTCACTCTCTCTGTTATACCTCTTTCTCCACCTCTCTCTCTCTGTTATACCGCTTTCTCCATCTCTCTCTCTCTGTAATACCGCTTTCACCACCTCTTTCTCTCTGTTATACCTCTTTCTCCACCTCTCTCTCTCTGTTATACCGCTTTCTCCACCTCTCTCTCTGTTATACCGCCCTTTTCACCTCTCTCTCTGTGTTATACCGCTTTCTCCTTCTCTCTCTCTCTGTTATTCCCCCCTCTCCACATCTCTCCCTCTGTTATACCGCTTTCTCCACCTCTCTCTCTCTGTTATACCGCTATCTCCACCTCTCTCTCTCTGTTATTCCCCCTGCTCCACCTCTCTCTCTCTGTTATACCGCTTTCTCCACCTCTCTCTCTCTGTTATACCGCTTTCTCCATCTCTCTCTCTCTGTTATACCGCTTTCACCACCTCTTTCTCTCTGTTATACCTCTTTCTCCACCTCTCTCTCTCTGTTATACCGCTTTCTCCACCTCTCTCTCTGTTATACCGCCCTTTCCACCTCTCTCTCTGTGTTATACCGCTTTCTCCTTCTCTCTCTCTCTGTTATTCCCCCCTCTCCACCTCTCTCCCTCTGTTATACCGCTTTCTTCTTCTCTCTCTCTCTGTTAATCCCTCCTCTCCACCTCACTCTCTCTGTTATACCGCTTTCTCCACCTCTCTCTCTGTTATACCGCCCTTTCCACCTCACTCTCTGTGTTATACCGCTTTCTCCTTCTCTCTCTCTCTGTTATTCCCCCATCTCCACCTCTCTCCCTCTGTTATACCGCTATCTCCACCTCTATCTCTCTTTTATACCGCTTTCTCCACCTCTCTCTCTCTATTATACTGCCCTCTCCACCTCTCTCTCTCTGTTATACCGCCCTCTCCACCTCTCTCTCTCTGTTATACCGCTTTCTCCAACTCTCTCTCTTTTATACCGCTTTCTCCACCTCTCTCTCTCAGTTATACCGCCCTCTCCACCTCTCTCTCTCTGTTATACCGCGTTCTTCTTCTCTCTCTCTCTGTTAATCCCTCCTCTCCACCTCACTCTCTCTGTTATACCGCTTTCTCCACCTATCTCTCTGTTATACCGCCCTCTCCACCTCTCTCCCTGTGTTATTCCGCTTTCCCCACCTCTCTCTCTCTGTTATACCGCTTTTTCGACCTCACTCTCTCTGTTTTACCGCTTTCTCCACCTCTCTCTCTCTGTTATACCGCCTTCCGCACCACTCTCTCTCTGTTATACCGCTTTCTCCTCCTCTCTCTGTTTTACCGCTTTCTCCACCTCTCTCTCTCTGTTATACCGCCCTCTCCACCTCTCTCTCTCTGTTATCCCGCTTTCTCCTCCTCTCTCTCTCTGTTATCCCGTTTTCTACACCTCTCTCGCTCTGTTATCCCGCTTTCTCCACCTCTCTCGCTCTTTTATCCCGCTTTCTCCACCTCTCTCTCTCTGTTATACCGCTTTCTCCAGCTTTCTCTCTCTGTTATACCACCCTCTCCACCTCTCTCTCTCTGTTCTACCGCTTTCTCCACCTCTCTCTCTCTGTTATACAGCTTTCTACACCTCGCTCTCTCTGTTATAGCGCTTTCTCCACCTCTCCTTCTTTGTTATACCTCCCTCTCCACCTCTCTCACTCTGTTATACCGCACTCTCCACCTCTCCCTCTCTGCTATTCCGCTTTCCCCACCTCTCTCTCTCTGTTATTCCGCTTTCTCCACCTCTCTCTCTCTGTTATACCGCTTTTCGACCTCTCTCTCTCTATTATAACGCTTTCTCCACCTGTCTCTCTCTGTTATTCCCCCCGCTCCACCTCTCTCTCTCTGTTATACCGCTTTCACCACCTCCCTCTCTCTGTTATACCTCTTTGTCCACCTCTCTCTCTCTGTTATACCGCTTTATCCACCTCTCTCTCTCTGTTATACCGCCCTCTCCACCTCTCTCTCTCTGTTATACCGCTTTCTCCACCTCTCTCTCTCTGTTATACCACCCTTTCCACCTCTCTCTCTCTGTTATACCGCCCTCTCCATCTCTCTCTCTCTGTTCTACCGCATTCTCCACTTCTCTCTCTCTGTTATACCGCTTTCTCCACCTCTCTCTCTCTGTTATACCGCTCTCTCCACCTCTCTCCCTCTGTTAAACCGCCCTCTCCACCTCTTTCTCTTTGTTATACTTCCCTCTCCACCTCTCTCCCTCTGATAAACCGTCCTCTCCACCTCTCTCTCTCTGTTATACCGCATTCTCCACCTCTCTCTCTCTGTTATTCCCCCCTCTCCACCTTTCTCTCTCTGTTATACCACTTTATCCACTTTTCTCTCTCTGTTATACCGCTTTCTTTACCTCTCTCTCTGTTATACCGCCTTCTCCACCTCTCTCTCTCTCTATTATACCGCTTTCTCCACCTCCCTCCCTCTCTTATACCGCTTTCTCCACCTCTCTCTCTCTGTTATATCACTTTCTCCACCTCTCTCTCTCTGTTATACTGCTTTCTCCACCTCTCGATCTCTGTTATACCGCTTTCTCCACCTCCCCCCCTCTGTTATACCGCTTTCTCCACCTCTCTCTCTCTTTTATACCGCACTCTCTACCTCTCTCTCTCTGTTATTCCGCTTTCTCCACCTCTCTCTCTCAGTTCTACCGCTTTTCCACCTCTCTCTCTCTATTATAACGCTTTCTCCACCTCTCTCTCTCTGTTATGCCGCTTTCTCCAACTCTCTCTCTCTGTTATACTGCCCTCTCCACCTCTCTCTCTCTGTTATACCGCCCTCTCCGCCTCTCTCTCTTTGTTATACCGCTTTCTCCACCTCTCTCTCTCTGTTATACCGCTTTCTCCACCTCTCTCTCTCTGTTATTCCCCCCTCTCCACCTTTCTCTCTCTGTTTTACCGCTTTCTCCAACTCTCTCTCTCTGGTATACCGCTTTCTCCACCTCTCTCTCTCTGTTATTCCCCCCTCTCCACCTTTCTCTCTCTGTTATACCGCTTTCTCCACCTCTCTCTCTCTGTTATACCGCCCTCTCCACCTCTCTCGCTCTGTTTTCCCGCTTTCTCCACCTCTCTCTCTCTGTTATCCCGCTTTCTCCTCCTCTCTCTCTCTGTTATCCCGTTTTCTCCACCTCTCTCTCTCTGTTATACCGCTTTCTCCAGCTTTCTCTCTTTGTTATACCACCCTCTCCACCTCTCTCTCTCTGTTCTACCGCTTTCTCCACCTCTCTATCTCTGTTATACCGCTTTCTACACCTCGCTCTCTCTGTTATAGCGCTTTCTCCACCTCTCCTTCTTTGTTATACCTCCCTCTCCACCTCTCTCACTCTGTTATACCGCACTCTCCACCTCTCCCTCTCTGCTATTCCGCTTTCCCCACCTCTCTCTCTCTGTTATTCCGCTTTCTCCACCTCTCTCTCTCTGTTATACCGCTTTTCGACCTCTCTCTCTCTATTATAACGCTTTCTCCACCTGTCTCTCTCTGTTATTCCCCCCGCTCCACCTCTCTCTCTCTGTTATACCGCTTTCACCACCTCCCTCTCTCTGTTATACCTCTTTCTCCACCTCTCTCTCTCTGTTATACCGCTTTATCCACCTCTCTCTCTCTCTGTTATACCGCCCTCTCCACCTCTCTCTCTCTGTTATACCGCTTCTCCACCTCTCTCTCTCTGTTATACCGCCCTTTCCACCTCTCTCTCTCTGTTATACCGCCCTCTCCATCTCTCTCTCCCTGTTCTACCGCATTCTCCACTTCTCTCTCTCTGTTATACCGCTTTCTCCACCTCTCTCTCTCTGTTATACCGCTCTCTCCACCTCTCTCCCTCTGTTAAACCGCCCTCTCCACCTCTTTCTCTTTGTTATACTTCCCTCTCCACCTCTCTCCCTCTGATAAACCGTCCTCTCCACCTCTCTCTCTCTGTTATACCGCATTCTCCACCTCTCTCTCTCTGTTATTCCCCCCTCTCCACCTTTCTCTCTCTGTTATACCACTTTATCCACTTTTCTCTCTCTGTTATACCGCTTTCTTTACCTCTCTCTCTCTGTTATACCACCTTCTCCACCTCTCTCTCTCTGTTATACCGCTTTCTCCACCTCCCTCCATCTCTTATACCGCTTTCTCCACCTCTCTCTCTCTGTTATATCAATTTCTCCACCTCTCTCTCTCTGTTATACTGCTTTCTCCACCTCTCGATCTCTGTTATACCGCTTTCTCCACCTCCCTCCCTCTGTTATACCGCTTACTCCACCTCTCTCTCTCTTTTATACCGCACTCTCTACCTCTCTCTCTCTGTTATTCCGCTTTCTCCACCTCTCTCTCTCAGTTATACCGCTTTTCCACCTCTCTCTCTCTATTATAACGCTTTCTCCACCTCTCTCTCTCTGTTATTCCCCCCGCTCCATCTCTCTCTCTCTGTTATACCGCTTTCTCCACCTCTCTCCCTCTGTTATATCGCACTCTCCACTTCTCTCCCTCTGTTATACCGCTTTCTCCACCTCTCTCTCTCTGTTATGCCGCTTTCTCCAACTCTCTCTCTCTGTTATACTGCCCTCTCCACCTCTCTCTCTCTGTTATACCGCCCTCTCCGCCTCTCTCTCTCTGTTATACCACTTTCTCCACCTCTCTCTCTCTGTTATACCGCTTTCTCCACCTCTCTCTCTCTGTTATTCCCCCCTCTCCACCTTTCTCTCTCTGTTTTACCGCTTTCTCCAACTCTCTCTCTCTGGTATACCGCTTTCTCCACCTCTCTCTCTCTGTTATTCCCCCCTCTCCACATTTCTCTCTCTGTTATACCGCTTTCTCCACTTCTATCTCACTATTATACCGCTTTCTCCACCTCTCTCTGTCTGTTATGCCCCCCTCTCCACCTTTCTCTCTCTGTTATACCGCTTTCTCCACCTCTCTCTCTCTGTTATACCGCTTTCTCCACCTCTCTCTCTCTGTTATACCGCTTACTCCACCTCTCTCTCTCTGTTATATCGCTTTCTCCACCTCTCTCCCTCTGTTAAACCGTCCTCTCCACCTCTCTCTCTGTTATACCGCTTTCTCCACCTCTCTCTGCCTGTTATGCCGCCCTCTCCACCTCTCTCTCTCTGTTATACCGCTTTCTCCACTTCTCTCTCTCTGTTATACCGCTTTCTCCACTTCTCTCTCTCTGTTAAACCGCCCTCTCCACCTCTCTCTCTCTGTTATACCACCCTCTCCACCTCCCTCTCTCTGTTATAATGCCCTCTCCACCTCTCTCTCTCTGTTATAACCCTTTCCCCACCTCTCTCTCTCTGTTATACCGCTTTCGCCACCTCTCTCTCTCTTTTATACCTCCCTCTCCACCTCTCTCTCTCTGTTATACCGCCCTCTCCACCTCTCTCTCTCTGTTATACCGCTTTCTCCACCTCTCTCTCTCTGTTATACCGCCCTCTCCACCTCTCTCTCTGTGTTATACCGCTTTCTCCACCTCTCTCTCTCTGTTATACCCCACTCTCCAAATCTCTCCCTCTGTTAATCCTCTATCCCCACCTTTCTCTCTCTGTTGTACGACTACCACCACCTCTCTCTCTGTTATACCTATTTCTCCACCTCTCTCTCTCATTTATAATGCTTTCTCCACCTCTCTCTCTCTGTTATACCGCTTTCTCCACCTCTCTCTCTCATTTATACCGTTTTCTCCACCTCTCTCCCTCTGTTATAACGCATTCTCCAACTCTCTCTCTCTGTTATACCGCTTTCTCCACCTCCCTCCCTCTGTTATACCACTTTCTCCACCTCTCTCTCTCTGTTATACTGCTTTCTCCACCTCTCCTTCTCTGTTATACCGCCCTCTCCACCTCTCTCTCTCTGTTTTTCCGCACTCTCCACCTCTCTCTCTCTCTGCTATTCCGCTTTCCCCACCTCTCTCTCTCTGTTATTCCGCTTTCTCCACCTCTCTCTCTCTATTATAACGCTTTCTCCACCTCTCTATCTCTGTTATTCCCCCCGCTCCACCTCTCTCTCTCTGTTATACCGCTTTCTCCACCTCTCTCTCTCTGTTATACCGCTATCTCCACCTCTCTCTCTCTGTTATTCCCCCTGCTCCACCTCTCTCTCTCTGTTATACCGCTTTCTCCACCTCTCTCTCTCTGTTATACCGCTTTCTCCATCTCTCTCTCTCTGTTAAACCGCTTTCACCACCTCTTTCTCTCTGTTATACCTCTTTCTCCACCTCTCCCTCTCTGTTTTACCGCTTTCTCCACCTCTCTCTCTGTTATACCGCCCTTTCCACCTCTCTCTCTGTGTTATACCGCTTTCTCCTTCTCTCTCTCTCTGTTATTCCCCCCTCTCCACCTCTCTCCCTCTGTTATACCGCTATCTCCACCTCTACCTCTCTTTTATACCGCTTTCTCCACCTCTCTCTCTCTATTATACTGCCCTCTCCACCTCTCTCTCTCTGTTATACCGCCCTCTCCACCTCTCTCTCTCTGTTATACCGCTTTCTCCAACTGTCTCTCTCTTTTATACCGCTTTCTCCACCTCTCTCTCTCAGTTATACCGCCCTCTCCACCTCTCTCTCTCTGTTATAGCGCTTTCTTCTTCTCTCTCTCTCTGTTAATCCCTCCTCTCCACCTCACTCTCTCTGTTATACCGCTTTCTCCACCTCTCTCTCTGTTATACCGCCCTTTCCACCTCTCTCTCTGTGTTATACCGCTTTCTCCTTCTCTCTCTCTCTGTTATTCCCCCCTCTCCACCTCTCTCCCTCTGTTATACCGCTATCTCCACCTCTATCTCTCTTTTATACCGCTTTCTCCACCTCTCTCTCTCTATTATACTGCCCTCTCCACCTCTCTCTCTCTGTTATACCGCCCTCTCCACCTCTCTCTCTCTGTTATACCGCTTTCTCCAACTCTCTCTCTCTTTTATACCGCTTTCTCCACCTCTCTCTCTCAGTTATACCGCCCTCTCCACCTCTCTCTCTCTGTTACACCGCTTTCTTCTTCTCTCTCTCTCTGTTAATCCCTCCTCTCCACCTCACTCTCTCTGTTACACCGCTTTCTCCACCTCTCTCTCTGTTATACCGCCCTCTCCACCTCTCTCCCTGTGTTATTCCGCTTTCCCCACCTCTCTCTCTCTGTTATACCGCTTTCTCGACCTCACTCTCTCTGTTTTACCGCTTTCTCCACCTCTCTCTCTCTGTTATACCGCCTTCCGCACCACTCTCTCTCTGTTATACCGCTTTCTCCACCTCTCTCTCTCTGTTATTCCGCCCTCTCCACCTCTCTCGCTCTTTTTTCCCGCTTTCTCCACCTCTCTCTCTCTGTTATCCCGCTTTCTCCTCCGCTCTCTCTCTGTTATCCCGTTTTCTACACCTCTCTCGCTCTGTTATCCCGCTTTCTCCACCTCTCTCGCTCTTTTATCCCGCTTTCTACACCTCTCTCTCTCTGTTATACCGCTTTCTCCAGCTTTCTCTGTTATACCACCCTCTCCACCTCTCTCTCTCTGTTCTACCGCTTTCTCCACCTCTCTCTCTCTGTTATACCGCTTTCTACACCTCGCTCTCTCTGTTATAGCGCTTTCTCCACCTCTCCTTCTTTGTTATACCTCCCTCTCCACCTCTCTCACTCTGTTATACCGCACTCTCCACCTCTCCCTCTCTGCTATTCCACTTTCCCCACCTCTCTCTCTCTGTTATTCCGCTTTCTCCACCTCTCTCTCTCTGTTATACCGCTTTTCGACCTCTCTCTCTCTATTATAACGCTTTCTCCACCTGTCTCTCTCTGTTATTCCCCCCGCTCCACCTCTCTCTCTCTGTTATACCGCTTTCACCACCTCCCTCTCTCTGTTATACCTCTTTGTCCACCTCTCTCTCTCTGTTATACCGCTTTATCCACCTCTCTCTCACTGTTATACCGCCCTCTCCACCTCTCTCTCTCTGTTATACCGCTTTCTCCACCTCTCTCTCTCTGTTATACCGCCCTTTCCACCTCTCTCTCTCTGTTATACCGCCCTCTCCATCTCTCTCTCTCTGTTCTACCGCATTCTCCACTTCTCTCTCTCTGTTATACCGCTTTCTCCACCTCTCTCTCTCTTTTATACCGCTCTCTCCACCTCTCTCCCTCTGTTAAACCGCCCTCTCCACCTCTTTCTCTTTGTTATACTTCCCTCTCCACCTCTCTCCCTCTGATAAACCGTCCTCTCCACCTCTCTCTCTCTGTTATACCGCATTCTCCACCTCTCTCTCTCTGTTATTCCCCCCTCTCCACCTTTCTCTCTCTGTTATACCACTTTATCCACTTTTCTCTCTCTGTTATACCGCTTTCTTTACCTCTCTCTCTCTGTTATACCGCCTTCTCCACCTCTCTCTCTCTGTTATACCGCTTTCTCCACCTCCCTCCCTCTCTTATACCGCTTTCTCCACCTCTCTCTCTCTGTTATATCACTTTCTCCACCTCTCTCTCTCTGTTATACTGCTTTCTCCACCTCTCGATCTCTGTTATACCGCTTTCTCCACCTCCCTCCCTCTGTTATACCGCTTTCTCCACCTCTCTCTCTCTTTTATACCGCACTCTCTACCTCTCTCTCTCTGTTATTCCGCTTTCTCCACCTCTCTCTCTCAGTTATACCGCTTTTCCACCTCTCTCTCTCTATTATAACGCTTTCTCCACCTCTCTCTCTCTGTTATTCCCCCCGCTCCATCTCTCTCTCTCTGTTATACCGCTTTCTCCACCTCTCTCCCTCTGTTATATCGCACTCTCCACTTCTCTCCCTCTGTTATACCGCTTTCTCCACCTCTCTCTCTCTGTTATGCCGCTTTCTCCAACTCTCTCTCTCTGTTATACTGCCCTCTCCACCTCTCTCTCTCTGTTATACCGCCCTCTCCGCCTCTCTCTCTCTGTTATACCGCTTTCTCCACCTCTCTCTCTCTGTTATACCGCTTTCTCCACCTCTCTCTCTCTGTTATTCCCCCCTCTCCACCTTTCTCTCTCTGTTTTACCGCTTTCTCCAACTCTCTCTCTCTGGTATACCGCTTTCTCCACCTCTCTCTCTCTGTTATTCCCCTCTCTCCACCTTTCTCTCTCTGTTATACCGCTTTCTACACTTCTATCTCACTGTTATACCGCTTTCTCCACCTCTCTCTCTCTGTTATTCCCCCCTCTCCATCTTTCTCTCTCTGTTATACCGCTTTCTCCACCTCTCTCTCTCTGTTATACCGCTTTCTCCACCTCTCTCTCTCTGTTATACCGCTTACTCCACCTCTCTCTCTCTGTTATATCGCTTTCTCCACCTCTCTCCCTCTGTTAAACCGTCCTCTCCACCTCTCTCTCTGTTATACCGCTTTCTCCACCTCTCTCTCTCTGTTATGCCGCCCTCTCCACCTCTCTCTCTCTGTTATACCGCTTTCTCCACTTCTCTCTCTCTGTTATACCGCTTTCTCCACTTCTCTCTCTCTGTTAAACCGCCCTCTCCACCTCTCTCTCTCTGTTATACCACCCTCTCCACCTCCCTCTCTCTGTTATAATGCCCTCTCCACCTCTCTCTCTCTGTTATAACCCTTTCCCCACCTCTCTCTCTCTGTTATACCGCTTTCGCCACCTCTCTCTCTCTTTTATACCGCCCTCTCCACCTCTCTCTCTCTGTTATACCGCCCTCTCCACCTCTCTCTCTCTGTTATACCGCTTTCTCCACCTCTCTCTCTCTGTTATACCGCCCTCTCCACCTCTCTCTCTGTGTTATACCGCTTTCTCCACCTCTCTCTCTCTGTTATACCGCACTCTCCAAATCTCTCCCTCTGTTAATCCTCTATCCCCACCTTTCTCTCTCTGTTGTACGACTACCACCACCTCTCTCTCTGTTATACCTATTTCTCCACCTCTCTCTCTCATTTATAATGCTTTCTCCACCTCTCTCTCTCTGTTATACCGCTTTCTCCACCTCTCTCTCTCATTTATACCGTTTTCTCCACCTCTCTCCCTCTGTTATAACGCATTCTCCAACTCTCTCTCTCTGTTATACCGCTTTCTCCACCTCCCTCCCTCTGTTATATCACTTTCTCCACCTCTCTCTCTCTGTTATACTGCTTTCTCCACCTCTCCTTCTCTGTTATACCGCCCTCTCCACCTCTCTCTCTCTGTTTTTCCGCACTCTCCACCTCTCTCTCTCTCTGCTATTCCGCTTTCCCCACCTCTCTCTCTCTGTTATTCCGCTTTCTCCACCTCTCTCTCTCTATTATAACGCTTTCTCCACCTCTCTATCTCTGTTATTCCCCCCGCTCCACCTCTCTCTCTCTGTTATACCGCTTTCTCCACCTCTCTCTCTCTGTTATACCGCTATCTCCACCTCTCTCTCTCTGTTATTCCCCCTGCTCCACCTCTCTCTCTCTGTTATACCGCTTTCTCCACCTCTCTCTCTCTGTTATACCGCTTTCTCCATCTCTCTCTCTCTGTTATACCGCTTTCACCACCTCTTTCTCTCTGTTATACCTCTTTCTCCACCTCTCTCTCTCTGTTATACCGCTTTCTCCACCTCTCTCTCTGTTATACCGCCCTTTCCACCTCTCTCTCTGTGTTATACCGCTTTCTCCTTCTCTCTCTCTCTGTTATTCCCCCCTCTCCACCTCTCTCCCTCTGTTATACCGCTATCTCCACCTCTATCTCTCTTTTATACCGCTTTCTCCACCTCTCTCTCTATTATACTGCCCTCTCCACCTCTCTCTCTCTGTTATACCGCCCTCTCCACCTCTCTCTCTCTGTTATACCGCTTTCTCCAACTCTCTCTCTCTTTTATACCGCTTTCTCCACCTCTCTCTCTCAGTTATACCGCCCTCTCCACCTCTCTCTCTCTGTTATACCGCTTTCTTCTTCTCTCTCTCTCTGTTAATCCCTACTCTCCACCTCACTCTCTCTGTTATACCGCTTTCTCCACCTCTCTCTCTGTTATACCGCCCTTTCCACCTCTCTCTCTGTGTTATACCGCATTCTCCACCTCTCTCTCTCTGTTATTCCCCCCTCTCCACCTTTCTCTCTCCGTTATACCACTTTATCCACTTCTCTCTCTCTGTTATACCGCTTTCTTTACCTCTCTCTCTCTGTTATACCGCCTTCCGCACCTCTCTCTCTCTGTTATACCGCTTTCTCCTCCTCTCTCTCTCTGTTATACCGCTTTCTCCACCTCTCTCTCTCTGTTATACCGCCCTCTCCACCTCTCTCGCTCTGTTATCCCGCTTTCTCCACCTCTCTCTCTCTGTTATCCCGCTTTCTCCTCCTCTCTCTCTCTGTTATCCCGCTTTCTACACCTCTCTCGCTCTGTTATCCCACTTTCTCCACCTCTCTCGCTCTGTTATCCCGCTTTCTCCCCCTCTCTCTCTCTGTTATACCACTTTCTCCACCTCTCACTCTCTGTTATACCGACCTCTCCACCTCTCTCCCTCTGTTAAACCGCCCTCTCCACCACTTTCTCTCTGTTATACCGCTTTCTCCACCTCTCTCCCTCTGTTAAACCATCCTGTCCACCTCTCTCTCTCTGTTATACGGCCCTCTCCACCTCTCTCTCTGTCTGTTATACCGTCGTTTCCACCTCTCTCTCTCTGTTATATCGCTTTCTCCACCTCTATCTCTTTCTGTTATTCCGTCGTTTCCACCTCACTCTCTCTGTTATACCTCTTTCTCCACTTCTCTCTATCTGTTATACCGCCCTCTCCAACTCTCTCTCTCTGTTATACCGCTTTCTCCACCTCTCTCTCTCCGTTATCCCGCTTTCTCCACCTCTCTCTCTCTGTTATCCCGCTTTCTCCTCCTCTCTCTCTCTGTTATCCCGCTTTCTACACCTCTCTCGCTCTGTTATCCCACTTTCTCCACCTCTCTCGCTCTGTCTTACCGCCCTCTCCACCTCTCTCTCTCTGTTATACCGTTTTCGCCAACTCTCTCTCTGTTATACCGCTCTCTCCACCTCTCTCTCTCTGTTATATCGCTTTCTCCACCTCTCTCTCTCTGTTATACCGCCCTCTCCACCTCTCTCTCTCTGTTATATCGCTTTCTCCACCTCTCTCTCTCTGTTATACCGCTTTCTCCACCTCTCTCTCTCTGTTATACCGCTTTCTCCATCTCTCTCTCTCTGTTATACCGCCCTCTCCAGCTCTCTCTCTCTGTTATACCGCTTTCTCCACCTCTCTCTCTCTTATTTACCGCCCTCTCCACCTCTCTCTCTCTGTTATACCGATTTCTCCACCTCCCTCTCTATGTTATACCGCCCTTTCCACCTCTCTCTCTCTGTTATACCGCTTTCACCAACACTCTCTCTGTTATACCGCTCTCTCCACCTCTCTCTCTCTGTTATACCGCTTTCTCCACCTCTCTCTCTCTGTTATAACGCTTTCTCCACCTCTCTCTCTCTGTTATACCGCTTTCTCCACCTCTCTCTCTCTCTGTTATACCTTCCTCTCCGCCTCTCTCTCTCTGTTATACCGCTTCCTCCACCTCTCTGTCTCTGTTACACCGCTTTATCCACCTCTCTCCCTCTGTTATACCGCTTTCTCCACCTCTCTCTCTGTGTTATACCGCTTTCTCCACCTCTCTCTCTCAGTTATACCGCTTTCTCCACCTCTCTCTCTCTCTGTAATACGTTCCTCTCCGCCTCTCTCTCTCTGTTATACCGCTTCCTCCACCTCTCTGTCTCTGTTATACCGCTTTATCCACCTCTCTCCCTCTGTTATACCGCTTTCTCCACCTCTCTCTCTCTGTTATACCGCTTTCTCCACCTCTCTCTCTCTGTTATACCGCTTTCTCCACCTCTCTCTCTCTGTTAGACCGCCCTCTCCACCGCTCTCTGTTATACCGCTTCTCCACCTCTCTCTCTCTGTTTTACCGCCCTCTCCACCTCTCTCTCTCTGTTATACCGCTTTCTCCACCTCTCTCTCTCTGTTATACCGCTTTCTATACCTCTCTCTGTTATACCGCTTACTCCACCTCCCTCTCTCTGTTATACCTCTTTCTCCACCTCTCTCTCTCTGTTATACCGCCCTCTCCACCTCTCTCTCTCTGTTATCCCGCATTCTCCACCTCTCTCTCTCTGTTATACCGCTTTCTCCACCTCTCTCTCTCTGTTATACCGCTCTCTCCACCTCTCTCCCTCTGTTAAACCGCCCTCTCCACCTCTTTCTATTTGTTATACTTCCCTCTCCACCTCTCTCCCTCTGATAAACCGTCCTCTCCACCTCTCTCTCTCTGTTATACCGCTTTCTCCACCTCTCTCTCTCTGTTATTCCCCCCTCTCCACCTTTCTCTCTCTGTTATACCACTTTATCCACTTCTGTCTCTCTGTTATACCGCTTTCTTTACCTCTCTCTCTCTGTTATACCGCCTTCCGCACCTCTCTCTCTCTGTTATACCGCTTTCTCCTCCTCTCTCTCTCTGTTATACCGCTTTCTCCACCTCTCTCTCTCTGTTATACCGCCCTCTCCACCTCTCTCGCTCTGTTATCCCGCTTTCTCCACCTCTCTCTCTCTGTTATACCGCTTTCTCCTCCTCCTCTCTCTCTGTTATCCCGCTTTCTACACCTCTCTCGCTCTGTTATCCCACTTTCTCCACCTCTCTCGCTCTGTTATCCCGCTTTCTCCACCTCTCTCTCTCTGTTATACCACTTTCTCCACCTCTCACTCTCTGTTACACCGACCTCTCCACGTATCTCCATCTGTTAAACCGCCCTCTCCACCACTTTCTCTCTGTTATACCGCTTTCTCCACCTCTCTCCCTCTGTTAAACCATCCTGTCCACCTCTCTCTCTCCGTTATAACGCCCTCTCCACCGCTCTCTCTGTCTGTTATACCGTCGCTTCCACCTCTCTCTCTCTGTTATATCGCTTTCTCCACCTCTCTCTCTCTCTGTTATACCGTCGTTTCCACCTCACTCTCTCTGTTATACCGCTTTCTCCACTTCTCTCTATCTGTTATACCGCCCTCTCCAACTCTCTCTCTCTGTTATACCGCTTCTCCACCTCTCTCTCTCCGTTATACCGCTTTCTCCACCTCTCTCTCTCTGTTATACCGCCCTCTCCAGCTCTCTTTCTCTGTTATACCGCTTTCTCCACCTCTCTCTCTCTGTTTTACCGCCCTCTCCACCTCTCTCTCTCTGTTATACCGTTTTCTCCAACTCTCTCTCTGTTATACTGCTCTCTCCACCTCTCTCTCTCTGTTATACCGCCCTCTCCACCTCTCTCTCTCTGTTATACCGCTTTTTCCACCTCTCTCTCTCTGTTATACCGCTTTCTCCACCTCTCTCTCTCTGTTATACCGCATTCTCCACCTCTCTCTCTCTGTTATACCGCCCTCTCCAGCTCACTCTCTCTGTTATACCGCTTTCTCCACCTCTCTCTCTCTGTTTTACCGCCCTCTCCACCTCTCTCTCTCTGTAATTCCGATTTCTCCACCTCCCTCTCTATGTTATACCGCCCTTTCCACCTCTCTCTCTCTGTTATACCGCTTTCTCCAACACTCTCTCTGTTATACCGCTCTCTCCACCTCTCTCTCTCTGTTATACCGCTTTCTCCACCTCTCTCTCTCTGTTACAACGCTTTCTGCACCTCTCTCTCTCTGTTATACCGCTTTCTCCACCTCTCTCTCTCTCTGTTATACCTTCCTCTCCGCCTCTCTCTCTCTGTTATACCGCTTCCTCCACCTCTCTGTCTCTGTTATACCGCTTTATCCACCTCTCTCCCTCTGGTATACCGCTTTCTCCACCTCTCTCTCTCTGTTATACCGCTTTCAACACCTCTCTCTCTCAGTTATACCGCTTTCTCCACCTCTCTCTCTCTCTGTTATACCTTCCTCTCCGCCTCTCTCTCTCTGTTATACCGCTTCCTCCACCTCTCTGTCTCTGTTATACCGCTTTATCCACCTCTCTCCCTCTGTTATACCGCTTTCTCCACCTCTCTCTCTCTGTTATACCGCTTTCTCCACCGCTCTCTCTCTGTTATACCGCTTTCTCCACCTCTCTCTCTCTGTTAGACCGCCCTCTCCACCGCTCTCTGTTATACCGCTTCTCCACCTCTCTCTCTCTGTTATACCGCCCTCTCCACCTCTCTCTCTCTGTTATACCGCTTTCTTCACCTCTCTCTCTCTGTAATACCGCTTTTCGACCTCTCTCTCTCTATTATAACGCTTTCTCCACCTGTCTCTCTCTGTTATTCCCCCCGCTCCACCTCTCTCTCTCTGTTATACCGCTTTCACCACCTCCCTCTCTCTGTTATACCGCTTTCTCCACCTCTCTCTCTCTGTTATACCGCTTTCACCACCTCTCTCTCTCTGTTATACCTCTTTCTCCACCTCTCTCTCTCTGTTATACCGCTTTATCCACCTCTCTCTCTCTGTTATACCGCCCTCTCCACCTCTCTCTCTCTGTTATACCGCTTTCTCCACCTCTCTCTCTCTGTTATACCGACCTTTCCACGTCTCTCTATCTGTTATACCGCCCTCTGCATCTCTCTCTCTCTGTTCTACCGCTTTCTCCACTTCTCTCTCTCTGTTATACCGCTTTCTCCACCTCTCTCTCTCTGTTATACCGCTCTCTCCACCTCTCTCGCTCTGTTAAACCGCCCTCTCCACCTCTTTCTCTTTGTTATACTTCCCTCTCCACCTCTCTCCCTCTGATAAACCTTCCTCTCCACCTCTCTCTCTCTGTTATACCGCTTTCTCCACCTCTCTCTCTCTGTTATTCCCCCCTCTCCACCTTTCTCTCTCTGTTATACCGCTTTCTCCACCTCTCTCTCTCTGTTATACCGCTTTCTCCACCTCTCTCTCTGTTATACCGCTTACTCCACCTGCCTCTCTCTGTTATACCTCTTTCTCCACCTCTCTCTCTCTGTTATACCGCCCTCTCCACCTCTCTCTCTCTGTTATCCCGCATTCTCCACCTCTCTCTCTCTGTTATACCGCCCTCTCCACCTCTCTCTCTCTGTTATACCGCTTTCTCCACCTCTCTCTCTCTGTTTTACCGCCCTCTCCACCTCTCTCTCTCTGTTATACCGATTTCTCCACCTCCCTCTCTATGTTATACCGCCCTTTCCACCTCTCTCTCTCTGTTATACCGCTTTCTCCAACACTCTCTCTCTTATACCGCTCTCTCCACCTCTCTCTCTCTGTTATACCGCTTCCTCCACCTCTCTGTCTCTGTTATACCGCTTTATCCACCTCTCTCCCTCTGTTATACCGCTTTCTCCACCTCTCTCTCTCTGTTATACCGCTTTCTCCACCTCTCTCTCTCTGTTATACCGCTTTCTCCACCTCTCTCTCTCTGTTAGACCGCCCTGTCCACCGCTCTCTGTTATACCGCTTCTCCACCTCTCTCTCTCTGTTATCCCGCCCTCTCCACCTCTCTCTCTGTGTTATACCGCTTTCTCCACCTCTCTCTCTCTGTTATACCGCTTTCTCCACCTCTCTCTCTGTTATACCGCCCTTTCCACCTCTCTCTCTGTGTTATACCGCTTTCTCCTTCTCTCTCTCTCTGTTATTCCCCCCTCTCCACCTCTCTCCCTCTGTTATACCGCTATCTCCACCTCTATCTCTCTTTTATACCGCTTTCTCCACCTCTCTCTCTCTATTATACTGCCCTCTCCACCTCTCTCTCTCTGTTATACCGCCCTCTCCACCTCTCTCTCTCTGTTATACCGCTTTCTCCAACTCTCTCTCTCTTTTATACCGCTTTCTCCACCTCTCTCTCTCAGTTATACCGCCCTCTCCACCTCTCTCTCTCTGTTATACCGCTTTCTTCTTCTCTCTCTCTCTGTTAATCCCTCCTCTCCACCTCACTCTCTCTGTTATACCGCTTTCTCCACCTCTCTCTCTGTTATACCGCCTTTCCACCTCTCTCTCTGTGTTATACCGCATTCTCCACCTCTCTCTCTCTGTTATTCCCCCCTCTCCACCTTTCTCTCTCTGTTATACCACTTTATCCACTTCTCTCTCTCTGTTATACCGCTTTCTTTACCTCTCTCTCTCTGTTATACCGCCTTCCGCACCTCTCTCTCTCTGTTATACCGCTTTCTCCTCCTCTCTCTCTCTGTTATACCGCTTTCTCCACCTCTCTCTCTCTGTTATACCGCCCTCTCCACCTCTCTCGCTCTGTTATCCCGCTTTCTCCTCCTCTCTCTCTCTGTTATCCCGCTTTCTACACCTCTCTCGCTCTGTTATCCCACTTTCTCCACCTCTCTCTCTCTGTTATCCCGCTTTCTCCTCCTCTCTCTCTCTGTTATCCCGCTTTCTACACCTCTCTCGCTCTGTTATCCCACTTTCTCCACCTCTCTCGCTCTGTTATCCCGCTTTCTCCACCTCTCTCTCTCTGTTATACCACTTTCTCCACCTCTCACTCTCTGTTATACCGACCTCTCCACCTCTCTCCCTCTGTTAAACCGCCCTCTCCACCACTTTCTCTCTGTTATACCGCTTTCTCCACCTCTCTCCCTCTGTTAAACCATCCTGTCCACCTCTCTCTCTCTGTTATACGGCCCTCTCCACCTCTCTCTCTGTCTGTTATACCGTCGTTTCCACCTCTCTCTCTCTGTTATATCGCTTTCTCCACCTCTATCTCTTTCTGTTATTCCGTCGTTTCCACCTCACTCTCTCTGTTATACCGCTTTCTCCACTTCTCTCTATCTGTTATACCGCCCTCTCCAACTCTCTCTCTCTGTTATACCGCTTTCTCCACCTCTCTCTCTCCGTTATCCCGCTTTCTCCACCTCTCTCTCTCTGTTATCCCGCTTTCTCCTCCTCTCTCTCTCTGTTATCCCGCTTTCTACACCTCTCTCGCTCTGTTATCCCACTTTCTCCACCTCTCTCGCTCTGTTTTACCGCCCTCTCCACCTCTCTCTCTCTGTTATACCGTTTTCTCCAACTCTCTCTCTGTTATACCGCTCTCTCCACCTCTCTCTCTCTGTTATACCGCCCTCTCCACCTCTCTCTCTCTGTTATATCGCTTTCTCCACCTCTCTCTCTCTGTTATACCGCTTTCTCCACGTCTCTCTCTCTGTTATACCGCTTTCTCCATCTCTCTCTCTCTGTTATACCGCCCTCTCCAGCTCTCTCTCTCTGTTATACCGCTTTCTCCACCTCTCTCTCTCTTATTTACCGCCCTCTCCACCTCTCTCTCTCTGTTATACCGATTTCTCCACCTCCCTCTCTATGTTATACCGCCCTTTCCACCTCTCTCTCTCTGTTATACCGCTTTCTCCAACACTCTCTCTGTTATACCGCTCTCTCCACCTCTCTCTCTCTGTTATACCGCTTTCTCCACCTCTCTCTCTCTGTTATAACGCTTTCTCCACCTCTCTCTCTCTGTTATACCGCTTTCTCCACCTCTCTCTCTCTCTGTTATACCGCTTTCTCCACCTCTCTCTCTCTTATTTACCGCCCTCTCCACCTCTCTCTCTCTGTTATACCGATTTCTCCACCTCCCTCTCTATGTTATACCGCCCTTTCCACCTCTCTCTCTCTGTTATACCGCTTTCTCCAACACTCTCTCTGTTATACCGCTCTCTCCACCTCTCTCTCTCTGTTATACCGCTTTCTCCACCTCTCTCTCTCTGTTATAACGCTTTCTCCAGCTCTCTCTCTCTGTTATACCGCTTTCTCCACCTCTCTCTCTCTTATTTACCGCCCTCTCCACCTCTCTCTCTCTGTTATACCGATTTCTCCACCTCCCTCTCTATGTTATACCGCCCTTTCCACCTCTCTCTCTCTGTTATACCGCTTTCTCCAACACTCTCTCTGTTATACCGCTCTCTCCACCTCTCTCTCTCTGTTATACCGCTTTCTCCACCTCTCTCTCTCTGTTATAACGCTTTCTCCACCTCTCTCTCTCTGTTATACCGCTTTCTCCACCTCTCTCTCTCTCTGTTATACCTTCCTCTCCGCCTCTCTCTCTCTGTTATACCGCTTCCTCCACCTCTCTGTCTCTGTTACACCGCTTTATCCACCTCTCTCCCTCTGTTATACCGCTTTCTCCACCTCTCTCTCTGTGTTATACCGCTTTCTCCACCTCTCTCTCTCAGTTATACCGCTTTCTCCACCTCTCTCTCTCTCTGTAATACGTTCCTCTCCGCCTCTCTCTCTCTGTTATACCGCTTCCTCCACCTCTCTGTCTCTGTTATACCGCTTTATCCACCTCTCTCCCTCTGTTATACCGCTTTCTCCACCTCTCTCTCTCTGTTATACCGCTTTCTCCACCTCTCTCTCTCTGTTATACCGCTTTCTCCACCTCTCTCTCTCTGTTAGACCGCCCTATCCACCGCTCTCTGTTATACCGCTTCTCCACCTCTCTCTCTCTGTTTTACCGCCCTCTCCACCTCTCTCTCTCTGTTATACCGCTTTCTCCACCTCTGTCTCTCTGTTATACCGCTTTCTATACCTCTTCTGTTATACCGCTTACTCCACCTCCCTCTCTCTGTTATACCTCTTTCTCCACCTCTCTCTCTCTGTTATACCGCCCTCTCCACCTTCTCTCTCTGTTATCCCGCATTCTCCACCTCTCTCTCTCTGTTATACCGCTTTCTCCACCTCTCTCTCTCTGTTATACCGCCCTCTCCACCTCTCTCTCTGTTATACCGCCCTCTCCACCTCTCTCTCTCTGTTATACCGCTTTCTCCACCTCTCTCTCTCTGTTATACCGCCCTCTCCACCTCTCTCTCTCTGTTATACCGCTTTCACCACCTCTCTCTCTCTGTTATACCTCTTTCTCCACCTCTCTCTCTCTGTTATACCGCTTTATCCACCTCTCTCTCTCTGTTATACCGCCCACTCCACCTCTCTCTCTCTGTTATACCGCTTTCTGAACCTCTCTCTATCTGTTATACCGCCCTTTCCACCTCTCTCTCTCTGTTATACCGCCCTCTCCATCTCTCTCTCTCTGTTCTACCGCTTTCTCCACTTCTCTCTCTCTGTTATACCGCTTTCTCCACCTCTCTCTCTCTGTTATACCGCCCTCTCCACCTCTTTCTCTTTGTTATACTTCCCTCTCCACCACTCTCCCTCTGATAAACCGTCCTCTCCACCTCTCTCTCTCTGTTATACCGCTTTCTCCACCTCTCTCTCTCTGTTCTTCCCCCCTCTCCACCTTTCTCTCTCTGTTATACCACTTTATCCACTTCTCTCTCTCTGTTATACCGCTTTCTTTACCTCTCTCTCTCTGTTATACCGCCTTCCGCACCTCTCTCTCTCTGTTATACCGCTTTCTCCTCCTCTCTCTCTCTGTTATACCGCTTTCTCCACCTCTCTCTCTCTGTTATACCGCCCTCTCCACCTCTCTCGCTCTGTTATCCCGCTTTCTCCACCTCTCTCTCTCTGTTATACCGCTTTCTCCTCCTCCTCTCTCTCTGTTATCCCGCTTTCTACACCTCTCTCGCTCTGTTATCCCACTTTCTCCACCTCTCTCGCTCTGTTATCCCGCTTTCTCCACCTCTCTCTCTCTGTTATACCACTTTCTCCACCTCTCACTCTCTGTTATACCGACCTCTCCACGCATCTCCATCTGTTAAACCGCCCTCTCCACCACTTTCTCTCTGTTATACTGCTTTCTCCACCTCTCTCCCTCTGTTAAACCATCCTGTCCACCTCTCTCTCTCCGTTATAACGCCCTCTCCACCTCTCTCTCTGTCTGTTATACCGTCGCTTCCACCTCTCTCTCTCTGTTATATCGCTTTCTCCACCTCTCTCTCTCTCTGTTATACCGTCGTTTCCACCTCACTCTCTCTGTTATACCGCTTTCTCCACTTCTCTCTATCTGTTGTACCGCCCTCTCCAACTCTCTCTCTCTGTTATACCGATTCTCCACCTCTCTCTCTCCGTTATACCGCTTTCTCCACCTCTCTCTCTCTGTTATACCGCCCTCTCCAGCTCTCTTTCTCTGTTATACCGCTTTCTCCACCTCTCTCTCTCTGTTTTACCGCCCTCTCCACCTCGCTCTCTCTGTTATACCGTTTTCTCCAACTCTCTCTCTGTTATACCGCTCTCTCCACCTCTCTCTCTCTGTTATACCGCCCTCTCCACCTCTCTCTCTCTGTTATACCGCTTTCTCCACCTCTCTCTCTCTGTTATACCGCTTTCTCCACCTCTCTCTCTCTGTTATACCGCATTCTCCACCTCTCTCTCTCTGTTATACCGCCCTCTCCAGCTCTCTCTCTCTGTTATACCGCTTTCTCCACCTCTCTCTCTCTGTTTTACCGCCCTCTCCACCTCTCTCTCTCTGTTGTTCCGATTTCTCCACCTCCCTCTCTATGTTATACCGCCCTTTCCACCTCTCTCTTTCTGTTATACCGCTTTCTCCAACACTCTCTCTGTTATACCGCTCTCTCCACCTCTCTCTCTCTGTTATACCGCTTTCTCCACCTCTCTCTCTCTGTTATAACGCTTTCTGCACCTCTCTCTCTCTGTTATACCGCTTTCTCCACCTCTCTCTCTCTCTGTTATACCTTCCTCTCCACCTCTCTCTCTCTGTTATACCGCTTCCTCCACCTCTCTGTCTCTGTTATACCGCTTTATCCACCTCTCTCCCTCTGTTAAACCGCTTTCTCCACCTCTCTCTCTCTGTTATACCGCTTTCAACACCTCTCTCTCTCAGTTATACCGCTTTCTCCACCTCTCTCTCTCTCTGTTATACCTTCCTCTCCGCCTCTCTCTCTCTGTTATACCGCTTCCTCCACCTCTCTGTCTCTGTTATACCGCTTTATCCACCTCTCTCCCTCTGTTATACCGCTTTCTCCACCTCTCTCTCTCTGTTATACCGCTTTCTCCACCGCTCTCTTTCTGTTATACCGCTTTCTCCACCTCTCTCTCTCTGTTAGACCGCCCTCTCCACCGCTCTCTGT
The DNA here is from genome assembly GCF_964194155.1 of Cetorhinus maximus. Lineage (NCBI taxonomy): Eukaryota > Metazoa > Chordata > Chondrichthyes > Lamniformes > Cetorhinidae > Cetorhinus > Cetorhinus maximus. Next base: position 25,577,602 of record NC_135888.1, read on the forward strand.
TATACTGCTTCTCCACCTCTCTCTCTCTGTTATACCGCCCTCTCCACCTCTCTCTCTCTGTTATATCGCTTTCTCCACCTCTCTCTCTCTGTTATACCGCTTTTCGACCTCTCTCTCTCTATTATAACGCTTTCTCCACCTGTCTCTCTCTGTTATTCCCCCCGCTCCACCTCTCTCTCTCTGTTATACCGCTTTCACCACCTCCCTCTCTCTGTTATACCGCTTTCTCCACCTCTCTCTCTCTGTTATACCGCTTTCACCACCTCTCTCTCTCTGTTATACCGCTTTCTCCACCTCTCTCTCTCTGTTATACCGCTTTATCCACCTCTCTCTCTCTGTTATACCGCCCTCTCCAGCTCTCTCTCTCTGTTATACCGCTTTCTCCACCTCTCTCTCTCTGTTATACCGCCCTTTCCACGTCTCTCTCTCTGTTATACCGCCCTCTCCATCTCTCTCTCTCTGTTCTACCGCTTTCTCCACTTCTCTCTCTCTGTTATACCGCTTTCTCCACCTCTCTCTCTCTGTTATACCTCTCTCTCCACCTCTCTCGCTCTGTTAAACCGCGCTCTCCACCTCTTTCTCTTTGTTATACTTCCCTCTCCACCTCTCTCCCTCTGATAAACCTTCCTCTCCACCTCTCTCTCTCTGTTATACCGCTTTCTCCACCTCTCTCTCTCTGTTATTCCCCCCTCTCCACCTTTCTCTCTCTGTTATACCGCTTTCTCCACCTCTCTCTCTCTGTTATACCGCTTTCTCCACCTCTCTCTCTGTTATACCGCTTACTCCACCTGCCTCTCTCTGTTATACCTCTTTCTCCACCTCTCTCTCTCTGTTATACCGCCCTCTCCACCTCTCTCTCTCTGTTATACCGCCCTCTCCACCTCTCCCTCTCTGTTATACTGCTTTCTCCTCCTCTCTCTCTCTGTTATTCCCCCCTCTCCACCTCTCTCTCTCTGTTATACCGCCCTCTCCACCTCTCTCTCTCTGTAATTCCCCCCTCTCCACCTTTCTCTCACTGTTATACCGCTTTCTCAACCTCTCTCTCTGTTATACCGCCGTCCGCACCTCTCTCTCTCTGTTATACCGCTTTCTCCTCCTCTCTCTCTCTGTTGTACAGCTTTCTCCACCTTTCTCTCTCTGTTATAACGCCCTCTCCAACTCTCTCGCTCTGTTATCCCGAATTCTCCACCTCTCTCTCTCTGTTATCCCGCTTTCTCCTCCTCTCTCTCTCTGTTATCCCGCTTTCTACACCTCTCTCGCTCTGTTATCCCGCTTTCTCCACCTCTCTCGCTCTGTTATCCCGCTTTCTCCACCTCTCTCTCTCTGTTATACCGCTTTCTCCAGCTCTCTCTCTCTGTTATACCGCCCTCTCCACCTCTCTCTCTCTGTTATACCGCTTTCTCCACCTCTCTCTCTCTGTTATACCACTTTCTACACCTCTCTCTCTCTGTTATACCGCTTTCTCCACCTCTCTCTCTCTGTTATACCGCCCTCTCCACCTCTCTCTCTCTGTTATACCGCCCTCTCCAGCTCTCTCTCTCTGTTATACCGCTTTCTCCACCTCTCTCTCTCTGTTATACCGCCCTCTCCACCTCTCTCCCTCTGTTAAACCGCCCTCTCCACCTCTTTCTCTCTGTTATACTTCCCTCTCCACCTCTCTCCCTCTGTTAAACCGTCCTCTCCACCTCTCTCTCTCTGTTATACCGCTTTCTCCACATCTCACTCTCTGTTATACCGCCCTCTTCACCTCTCTCCCTCTGTTAAACCGCCCTTTCCACCTCTTTCTCTCTGTTATACCGCTTTCTCCACCTCTCTCCCTCTGTTAAACCATCCTCTCCACCACTCTCTCTCTGTTATACCGCCCTCTCCACCTCTCTCTCTCTCTGTTATACCGTCGTTTCCACCTCTCTCTCTCTGTTATATCGCTTTCTCCACCTCTCTCCCTCTGTTAAACCATCATCTCCACCTCTCTCTCTCTGTTATACTGCCCTCTCCAACTCTCTCTCTCTGTTATACCGCTTTCTCCACCTCTCTCTCTCCGTTATACCGCTTTCTCCACCTCTCTCTCTATGTTATAGCGCCCTCTCCACCTCTCTCTCTCTGTTATACCGCCCTATCCTCCTCTCTCTCTCTGTTATACCGCTTTCTCCACCTCTCTCTCTCTGTTATACCGCCCTATCCTCCTCTCTCTCTGTTATACCGTTTTCTCCACCTCTCTCTCTCTGTTATACCGCTTCCTCCACCTCTCTCTCTCTGTTGTACCGCTTTATCCTCCTCTCTGCCTCTGTTAAACCGTCCTCTCCGCCTCTCTCTCTCTGTTATACCGCTTCCTCCACCTCTCTCTCTCTGTTATACCGCTTTCTCCACCTCTCTCTCTCTCTCTGTTATACCGTCCTCTCCGCCTCTCTCTCTCTGTTTTACCGCTTCCTCCACCTCTCTCTCTCTGTTATACCGCTTTATCCACCTCTTTACCTCTTTTATACCGCTTTCTCCACCTCTCTCTCTCTGTTATACCGCTTTCTCCACCTCTCTCTCTCTGTTATACCGCTTTCTCCACCTCTCTCTCTCTGTTAGACCTCCCTCTCCACCACTCTCTGTTATAGCGCTTCTCCACCTCTCTCTCTCTGGTATACCGCCCTCTCCACCTCTCTCTCTCTGTTATACCGCTTTCTCCACCTCTCTCTCTCTGTTATACCGCTTTCTCCACCTCTCTCTCTGTTATACCTCTAACTCCACCTCCCTCTCTCTGTTATACCTCTTTCTCCACCTCTCTAACTTTGTTATACCGCCCTCTCCACCTCTCTCTATCTGTTATAACGCACACTGCAACTCTCACTCTCTGTTATACCCTTTTCTCCACCTCTCTCTCTCTTTTATATCGCTTTCTCCACATCTCTCCCTCTGTTATACCGTCGTTTCCACCTCTCTCTCTCTGTTATATCGCTTTCTCCACCTCTCTCTCTCTGTTATCCCGCATTCTCCACCTCTGTCTCTCTGTTATACCGCTTTCTCCACCTCTCTCTCTCTGTTATACCGCCCTCTCCATCTCTCTCTCTCTGTTATACCGCTTTCTCCACCTCTCTCTCTCTGTTATTCCGCCCTCTCCAAATCTCTCTCTCTGTTATACCGCCCTCTCCACCTCTCTCTCTCTGTTATACCGCTTTCTCCACCTCTCTCTCTCTGTTATACCGCCCTCTCCACCTCTCTCCCTCTGTTAAACCACCCTATCCACCTCTTTCTCTCTGTTATCCTTCCCTCTCCAACTCTCTCCCTCTTTTAAACCGTCCTCTCCACCTCTCTCTCTCTGTTATACCGCTTTCTCCACCTCTCACTCTCTGTTATACCGACCTCTCCACCTCTCTCCCTCTGTTAAACCGCCCTCTCCACCTCTTTCTCTCTGTTATACCGCTTCCTTCACCTCTCTCCCTCTGTTAAACCAACCTGTCCACCTCTCTCTCTCTGTTATACCGCCCTCTACTCCTCTCTCTCACTCTGTTATACCGTCGTTTCCACCTCACTTTCTCTGTTATACCGCTTTCTCCACCTCTCTCTCCGTTATACCGCTTTCTCCACCTCTCTCTCTCTGTTTTACCGCCCTCTCCACCTCTCTCTCTCTGTTATACCGTTTTCTCCAAATCTCTCTCTGTTATACCGCTCTCTCCACCTCTCTCTCTCTGTTATACCGCCCTCTCCACCTCTCTCTCTCTGTTATACCGCCCTCTCCACCTCTCTTTCTCTGTTATACCGACTTCTCCACCTCTCTCTCTCTGTTATACCGCCCTCTCCACCTCTCTCTCTCTGTTATACCGCTTTCTCCACCTCCCTCCCTCTCTTATACCGCTTTCTCCACCTCTCTCTCTCTGTTATACCGCTTTCTCCGCTTCTCTCTCTCTGTTATATCGCTTTCTCCACGTCTCTCTCTCTGTTATACTGCTTTCTCCACCTCTCGATCTCTGTTATACCGCTTTCTCCACCTCCCTCCCTCTGTTATACCGCTTTCTCCACCTCTCTCTCTCTGTTATACCGCACTCTCTACCTCTCTCTCCCTATTATTCCGCTTTCTCCACCTCTCTCTCTCAGTTATACCGCTTTTCCACCTCTCTCTCTCTATTATAACGCTTTCTCCACCTCTCTCTCTCTGTTATTCCCCCCGCTCCACCTCTCTCTCTCTGTTATACCGCTTTCTCCACCTCTCTCCCTCTGTTATATCGTACTCTCCACTTCTCTCCCTCTGTTATACCGCTTTCTCCACCTCTCTCTCTCTGTTATGCCGCATTCTCACACTCTCTCTCTCTGTTATACCGCCCTCTCCACCTCTCCCTCTCTGTTATACTGCTTTCTCCTCCTCTCTCTCTCTGTTATTCCCCCCTCTCCACCTCTCTCTCTCTGTTATACCGCCCTCTCCACCTCTCTCTCTCTGTAATTCCCCCCTCTCCACCTTTCTCTCTCTGTTTTACCGCTTTCTCCAACTCTCTCTCTCTGTTATACCGCTTTCTCCACCTCTCTCTCTCTGTTATTCCCCCCTCTCCACCTTTCTCTCTCTGTTATACCGCTTTCTCCACTTCTCTCTCTCTGTTATACCGCCCTCTCCACCTCTCTCTCTCTGTTATCCCGCATTCTCCACCTCTCTCTCTCTGTTATACCGCTTTCTCCACCTCTCTCTCTCTGTTATACCGCCCTCTCCACCTCTCTCTCTCTGTTGTACCGCCCTCTCCACCTCTCTCTCTCTGTTATACCGCTTTCTCCACCTCTCTCTCTCTGTTTTACCGCCCTCTCAACCTCTCTCTCTTTGTTATACTGATTTCTCCACCTCCCTCTCTATGTTATACCGCCCTTTCCACCTCTCTCTCTCTGTTATACCGCTTTCTCCAACACTCTCTCTGTTATACCGCTCTCTCCACCTCTCTCTCTCTGTTATACTGCTTTCTCCACCTCTCTCTCTCTGTTATAACGCTTTCTCCACCTCTCTCTCTCTGTTATACCGCTTTCTCCACCTCTCTCTCTCTTTTATACCGCTGTCACCACCTCCCTCTCTCTGTTATACCTCTTTCTGCTCCTCTCTCTCTCTGCTATGCCGCTTTCTCCACCCCTCTCTCTCTGTTATACCTCTTTCTCCACCTCTCTCTCTCTGTTATGCCGCTTTCTCCACCCCTCTCTCTATGTTATACCGCTTTCTCAGCCTCGCTCTCTCTGTTATAGCGCTTTCTCCACCTCTCCTTCTTTGTTATACCGCCCTCTCCACCTCTCTCACTCTGTTTTACCGCACTCTCCAACTGTCTCTCTCTGCTAATCTGCTTTCCCCACCTCTCTCTCTCTGCTATTCCGCTTTCTCCACCTCTCTCTCTCTGTTATACCGCTTTTCGACATCTCTCTCTCTATTATAACGCTTTCTCCACCTGTCTCTCTCTGTTATTCCCCCCGCTCCACCTATCTCTCTCTGTTATACCGCTTTCACCACCTCCCTCTCTCTGTTATACCGCTTTCTCCACCTCTCTCTCTCTGTTATACCGCTTTCACCACCTCTCTCTCTCTATTATACCTCTTTCTCCACCTCTCTCTCTCTGTTATACCGCTTTATCCACCTCTCTCTCTCTGTTATACCGCCCTCTCCACCTCTCTCTCTCTGTTATACCGCTTTCTCCACCTCTCTCTCACTGTTATACCGCCCTTTCCACGCCTCTCTCTCTGTTATACCGCCCTCTCCATCTCTCTCTCTCTGTTCTACCGCTTTCTCCACTTCTCTTTCTCTGTTATACCGCTTTCTCCACCTCTCTCTCTCTGTTATACCGCTCTCTCCACCTCTCTCCCTCTGATAAACCTTCCTCTCCACCTCTCTCTCTCTGTTATACCGCTTTCTCCACCTCTCTCTCTCTGTTAATCCCCCCTCTCCACCTTTCTCTCTCTGTTATACCACTTTATCCACTTCTCTCTCTCTGTTATACCGCTTTCTTTACCACTCTCTCTCTGTTATACCGCCTTCCGCACCTCTCTCTCTCTGTTATACCGCTTTCTCCACCTCTCTCTCTATGTTATACCGCTTTCTCCACCTCTCTCTCTATGTTATACCGCTTTCTCCACCTCTCTCTCTCTGTTATCCCGCTTTCTCCACCTCTCTCTCTCTGTTATCCCGCTTTCTCCTCCTCTCTCTCTCTGTTATCCCGCTTTCTACACCTCTCTCGCTCTGTTATCCCACTTTCTCCACCTCTCTCGCTCTGTTATCCCGCTTTCTCCACCTCTCTCTCTCTGTTATACCACTTTCTCCACCTCTCACTCTCTGTTATAGCGACCTCTCCACCTCTCTCCCTCTGTTAAACCGCCCTCTCCACCACTTTCTCTCTGTTATACTGCTTTCTCCACCTCTCTCCCTCTGTTAAACCATCCTGTCCACCTCTCTCTCTCTGTTATACCGCCCTCTCCACCTCTCTCTCTGTCTGTTATACAGTCGTTTCCACCTCTCTCTCTCTGTTATATCGCTTTCTCCACCTCTCTCTCTCTCTGTTATACCGTCGTTTCCACCTCACTCTCTCTGTTATACCGCTTTCTCCACTTCTCTCTATCTGTTATACCTCCCTCTCCAACTCTCTCTCTCTGTTATACCGCTTTCTCCACCTCTCTCTCTCCGTTATCCCGCTTTCTCCACCTCTCTCTCTCTGTTATACCGCCCTCTCCAACTCTCTTTCTCTGTTATACCGCTTTCTCCACCTCTCTCTCTCTGTTTTACCGCCCTCTCCACCTCTCTCTCTCTGTTATACCGTTTTCTCCAACTCTCTCTCTGTTATACCGCTTTCTCCACCTCTCTCTCTCTGTTATACCGCCCTCTCCACCTCTCTCTCTCTTTTATACCGCTTTCTCCACCTCTCTCTCTCTGTTATACCGCTTTCTCCACCTCTCTCTCTCTGTTATACCGCTTTCTCCACCTCTCTCTCTCTGTTATACCGCCCTCTCCACCTCTCTCTCTCTGTTATACCGCCCTCTCCACCTCTCTCTCTCTGTTATATCGCTTTCTCCACCTCTCTCCCTCTGTTATACCGCTTTCTCCACCTCTCTCTCTCTGTTATACCGCTGTCTCCACCTCCCTCTCTCTGTTATAACTCTTTCTCCACCTCTCTCTCTCTGTTATGCCGCTTTCTCCACCCCTCTCTCTCTGTTATACCGCTTTCTCCACCTCACTCTCTCTGTTATAGCGCTATCTCCACCTCTCCTTCTCTGTTATACCGCCCTCTCCACCTCTCTCTCTCTGTTATACCGCACTCTCCACCTCTCTCTCTCTGCTATTAGGCTTTCCCCACCTCTCTCTCTCTGTTATTCCGCTTTCTCCACCTCTCTCTCTCTATTATAACGCTTTCTCCACCTCTCTCTCTCTGTTATTCCCCCCGCTCCACCTCTCTCCCTCTTTTAAACCGTCCTCTCCACCTCTCTCTCTATGTTATACCGCTTTCTCCACCTCTCACTCTCTGTTAAACCGCCTTCTCCACCTCTCTCTCTCTGTTAAACCGCCCTCTCCACCTCTTTCTCTCTGTTATACCGCTTTCTCCACCTCTCTCCCTCTGTTAAACCATCCTGTCCACCTCTCTCTCTCTGTTATACCACCCTCTCCACTCTCTCTCTCTCTGTTATACTGTCATTTCCACCTCTCTCTCTCTGTTATATCGCTTTCTCCACCTCTCTCCCTCTGTTAAACCATCATCTCCACCTCTCTCTCTCTGTTATACCGCCCTCTACAACTCTCTCTCTCAGTTATACCGCTTTCTCCACCTCTCTCTCTCCGTTATACCGCTTTCTCCACCTCTCTCTCTCTGTTATACCGCCCTGTCCACCTCTCTCTCTCAGTTATACCGCCCTATCCTCCTTTCTCTCTCTGTTATACCGCTTTCTCCACCTCTCTCTCTCTGTTATACCGCCCTATCCTCCTCTCTCTCTCTGTTATACCGCTTTCTCCACCTCTCTCTCTCTCTTATACCGCTTCCTCCACCTCTCTCTCTCTGTTGTACCGTTTTATCCTCCTCTCTGCTTCTGTTAAACCGTCCTCTCCGCCTCGCTCTCTCTGTTATACTGCTTCCTCCACCTCGCTCTCTCTGTTATACCGTCCTCTCCGCCTTTCTCTCTCTGTTATACCGCATCCTCCACCTCTCTGTCTCTGTTATACCGCTTTATCCACCTCTCTCCCTCTGTTATACCGCTTTCTCCACCTCTCTCTCTCTGTTATACCGCTTTCTCCACCTCTCTCTCTCTGTTATACCGCCCTCTCCACCTATCTCTCTCTGTTATACCGCACAGTGCAACTCTCTCTCTCTGTTATAACCCTTTCTCCACCTCTCTCTCTCTGTTATATCGCTTTCTCCACCTCTCTCCCTCTGTTATACCGTCGTTTCCACCTCTCTCTCTCTGTTATATCGCTTTCTCCACCTCTCTCTCTCTGTTATCCCGCATTCTCCACCTCTCTATCTCTGTTATACCGCTTTCTCCACCTCTCTCTCTCTGTTATACCGCCATCTCCACCTCTCTCTCTGTTATACCGCCCTCTCCACCTCTCTCTCTCTGTTATACCGCATTCTCCACCTCTCTCTCTCTGTTATACCGCCCTCTCCACCTCTCTCCCTCTGTTAAACCGCCCTCTCCACCTCTTTCTCTCTGTTATACTTCCCTCTCCACCTCTCTCCCTCTGTTAAACCGTCCTCTCCACCTCTCTCTCTCTGTTATACCGCTTTCTCCACCTCTCACTCTCTGTTACACCGACCTCTCCACCTCCCTCCCTCTGTTAAACCGCACTCTCCCCCTCTTTCTCTCTGTTATACCGCTTTCTCCACCTCTCTCCCTCTGTTAAACCATCCTGTCCACCTCTCTCTCTCTGTTATACCGCCCTCTCCACCTCTCGCTATCTCTGTTATACCGTCGTTTCCACCTCTCTCTCTCTGTTATATCGCTTTCTCCACCTCTCTCCCTCTGTTAAACCATAATCTCCACCTCTCTCTCTCTCTTATACCGCCCTCTCCACCTCTCTCTCTCTGTTTTACCGCCCTCTCCACCTCTCTCTCTCTGTTATACCGCTTTCTCCAACTCTCTCTCTGTTATACCGCTCTCTCCACCTCTCTCTCTCTGTTATACCGCCCTCTCCACCTCTCTCTCTATCTGTTATACCGCTTTCTCCACCTCTCTCTCTCTGTTATACCTCTATCTCCACCTCTCTCTCTCTGTTATACCGCTTTCTCCACCTCTCTCTCTCTGTTATACCGCCCTCTCCAAATCTCTCTCTCTGTTATACCGCTTTCTCCACCTCTCTCTCTCTGTTATACCGCCCTCTCCACCTCTCTCTCTCTGTTATACCGCTTTCTCCACCTCTCTCTCTGTTATACCACTTTCTACACCTCTCTCTCTCTGTTATACCGCTTTCTCCAACACTCTCTCTGTTATACCGCTCTCTCCACCTCTCTCTCTCTGTTATACCGCTTTCTCCACCTCTCTCTCTCTATTATAACGCTTTCTCCACCTCTCTCTCTCTGTTATACCGCTTTCTCCACCTCTCTCTCTCTGTTATGCCGCTTTCTCCACCCCTCTCTCTCTGTTATACCGCTATCTCCGCCTCTCTCTCTCTGTTATAGCGCTTTCTCCACCTCTCCTTCTCTGTTCTACCGCCCTCTCCACCTCTCTCTCTCTGTTATACCGGACTCTCCACATCTCTCTCTCTGCTATTCCGCTTTCCCCACCCCTCTCTCTCTGTTATTCCGCTTTCTCCACCTCTCTCTCTCTGTTATACCGCTTTTCGACCTCTCTCTCTCTATTATAACGCTTTCTCCACCTCTCTCTCTCTGTTATTCCCCCCGCTCCAACTCTCGCTCTCTGTTATACCGCTTTCTCCACCTCCCTCTCTCTGTTATACCGCTTTCTCCACCGCTCTCTCTCTGTTATACCGCTTTCACCACCTCTCTCTCTCTGTTATACCTCTTTCTCCACCTCTCTCTCTCTGTTATACCGCTTTCTCCACCTCTCTCTCTCTGTTATACCGCCCTTTCCAACTCTCTCTCTCTGTTATACCGCCCTCTCCATCTCTCTCTCTCTGTTCTACCGCTTTCTCAACTTCTCTCTCACTTTTATACCGCTTTCTCCACCTCTCTCTTTCTGTTATATCGCCCTTTCCAGCTCTCTCTCTCTGTTATACCGCTTTCTCCACCTCTCTCTCTCTTTTATACCGCTTTCTCCACCTCTCTCTCTCTGTTATACCGCCCTCTCCACCTCTCTCTCTCTGTTTTACCGCTTTCTCCAACTCTCTCTCTCTGTTATACCGCCCTCTCCACCTCTCTCTCTCTGTTATACCGCTTTCTCCTCCTCTCTCTCTCTGTTATTCCCCCCTCTCCACCTCTCTCTCTCTGTTATACCGCTTTCTCCACCTCTCTCCCTGTGTTATTCCGCTTTCTCCACCTCTCTCTGACTGTTATACCGATTTCTCCACCTCTCTCTCTCTGTTATACCACTTTCTCCACCTCTCTCCCTGTGTTATTTCGCTTTCCCCACCTCTCTCTCTCTATTATACCGCTTTCTCCACCTCTCTCTCTCTGTTATACCGCTTTCTCCACCTCTCTCCCTGTGTTATTCCGCTTTCCCCACCTCTCTTTCTCTATTATACCGCCCTCTGCACCTCTCTCTCTCTGTTATTCTGCTTTCTCCACCTCTCTCTCTGTTATACCGCTTTCTCCACCTCTCTCTCTCTGTTATACTGCTTTCTCCACCTCTCTCTCTCTGTTATACCGTCTTCCGCACCTCTCTCTCTCTGTTATACCGCTTTGTCATCTCTCTCTCTCTGTTATACCGCCTTCCGCACCTCTCTTTCTCTGTTATACCGCTTTCTCCACCTCTCTCTCTCTGTTATACCGCCTTCCGCACCTCTCTCTCTCTGTTATACCGCTTTCACCACCTCTCTCTCTCTGTTATACCGCTTTCTCCACCTCTCTCTCTCTGTTATACCGCCTTCCGCACCTCTCCCTCTCTTTTATACCGCTTTCTCCACCTCTCTCCCTGTGTTATTCCGCTTTCCCCACCTCTCTCTATCTATTATACCGCCCTCTGTTCCTCTCTCTCTCTGTTATTCCGCTTTCTCCACCACTCTCTCTCTGTTATACCGCTTTCTCCACCTCTCTCTCTCTGTTATACCGCCTTCCACACCTCTCTCTCTCTGTTATACCGCCCTCTCCACCTCTCTCTCTCTGTTATACCTCTTTCTCCACCTCTCTCTCTCTGTTATACCGCTTTCACCACCTCTCTCCCTGTGTTATTCCGCTTTCCCCACCTCTCTCTATCTATTATACCGCCCTCTGCACCTCTCTCCCTCTGTTATTCCGCTTTCTCCACCTCTCCCTCTGTTAAACCGCTTTCTCCACCTCTCTCTCTCTGTTATACCGCTTTCTCCACCTCTCTCTCTCTGTTAAACCCCCTTCCGGACCTCTCTCTCTCTGTTATACCGCTTTCTCCACCTCTCTCTCTCTGTTATACCGCTTTCTCCACCTCTCTCTCTCTGTTATACCACGCTCTCCACCTCTGTCGCTCTGTTATACCGTCGTTTCAACCTCTCTCTCTCTGTTATACCGTCGTATCCACCTCTGTCTCTCTGTTATATCGCTTTCTCCACCTCTCTCCCTCTGTTAAACTGTCCTCTCCACCTTTCTCTCTGTTATACCGCTTTCTCCACCTCTCTCTCTCTGTTATACAGCCCTCTCCACCTCTCTCTCTCTGTTATACCGCTTTCTCCACTTCTCCCTCTCTTTTATACCGCTTTCTCCACTTCTCTCTCTCTGTGAAACCGCCCTCTCCACCTCTCTCTCTCTGTTATACCACCCTCTCCACCTCCCTCTCTCTGTTATAATGCCCTCTCCACCTCTCTCTCTCTGTTATACCCTTTCCCCATCTCTCTCTCTCTGTTATACCGCTTTCGCCACCTCTCTCTCTCTTTTATACCGCCCTCTCCACCTCTCTCTCTCTGTTATACCGCCCTCTCCACCTCTCTCTCTTTGTTATACCGCTTTCTCCACCTCTCTCTCTCTGTTATACCGCCCTCTCCACCTCTCTTTCTGTGTTATACCGCTTTCTCCACCTCTCTCTCTCTGTTATACCGCACTCTCCTCCTCTCTCCCTCTGTTAATCCTCTTTCCCCACCTTTCTCACTCTGTTATACGACTACCACCACCTCTCTCTCTGTTATACCTCTTTCTCCACCTCTCTCTCTCATTTATACCGCTTTCTCCACCTCTCTCTCTCTGTTATACCGCTTTCTCCACCTCTCTCTCTCATTTATACCGTTATCTCCACCTCTCTCCCTCTGTTATAACGCTTTCTCCAACTCTCTCTCTCTGTTATACCGCTTTCTCCACCTACCTCCCTCTGTTATACTGCTTTCTCCACCTCTCTCTCTCTGTTATACTGCTTTCTCCATCTCTCCTTCTCTGTTATACCGCCCTCTCCACCTCTCTCTCTCTGTTTTTCCGCACTCTCCACCTCTCTCTCTCTCTGCTATTTCGCTTTCCCCACCTCTCTCTCTCTGTTATTCCGCTTTCTCCATCTCTCTCTCTCTATTATAACGCTTTCTCCACCTCTCTATCTCTGTTATTCCCACCGCTCCACCTCTCTCTCTCTGTTATACCGCTTTCTCCAACTCTCTCTCCCTTTTATACCGCTATCTCCACCTCTCTCTCTCTGTTATTCCCCCTGCTCCACCTCTCTCTCTCTGTTATACCGCTTTCTCCACCTCTCTCTCTCTGTTATACCGCTTTCTCCACCTCTCTCTCTCTGTTATACCGCTTTCACCACCTCTCTCTCTCTGTTATACCTCTTTCTCCACCTCTCTCTCTCTGTTATACCGCTTTCTCCACCTCTCTCTCTCTGTTATACCGCCCATTCCACCTCTCTCTCTGTGTTATACCGCTTTCTCCTTCTCTCTCTCTCTGTTATTCCCCCCTCTCCACCTCTCTCCCTCTGTTATACCGCTTTCTCTACCTCTATCTCTCTTTTATACCGCTTTCTCCACCTCTCTCTCTCTATTATACTGCCCTCTCCACCTCTCTCTCTCTGTTATACCGCCCTCTCCACCTCTCTCTCTCTGTTATACCACTTTCTCCAACTCTCTCTCTCTTTTATACCGCTTTCTCCACCTCTCTCTCTCAGTTATACCATCCTCTCCACCTCTCTCTCTCTGTTATACCGCTTTCTTCTTCTCTCTCTCTCTCTTATTCCCCCCTCTCCACCTCTCTCTATCTGTTATACCGCTTTCTGCACCTCACTCTCTGTTATACCGCCCTCTCCACCTCTCTCCCTGTGTTATTCCGCTTTCCCCACCTCTCACTCTCTGTTATACCGCTTTCTCGACCTCTCTCTCTCTGTTATACCGCTTTCTCCACCTCTCTCTCTCTGTTATACCGCTTTCTCCACCTCTCTCTCTCTGTTATTCCCCCCTCTCCACCTTTCTCTCTCTGTTATACCGCTTTATCCACTTCTCTCTCTCTGTTATACCGCTTTCTCCACCTCTCTCTCTCTGTTATACTGCCTTCCGCACCTCTCTCTCTCTGTTATACCGATTTCTAATCCTCTCTCTCTCTGTTATACCACTTTCTCCACCTCTCTCTCTGTTATACCGCTTTCTCCACCTCTCTCTCTCTGTCATACCGCTTTCTCCACCTCTCTCTCTCTGTTATACCGCCTTCCGCACCTCTCTCTCTCTGTTATACCGCTTTCTCATCTCTCTCTCTCTGTTATACCGCCTTCTGCGCCTCTCTTTCTCTGTTATCCCGCTTTCTCCACCTCTCTCTCTCTGTTATACCGCTTTCTCCACCTCTCTCTCTCTGTTATACCGCCTTCCGCACCTCCCTCTCTCTGTTATAATGCCCTCTCCACCTCTCTCTCTCTGTTATACCCCTTTCCCCACCTCTCTCCCTCTGTTATACCGCTTTCTCTACCTCTATCTCTCTTTTATACCGCTTTCTCCACCTCTCTCTCTCTATTATACTGCCCTCTCCACCTCTCTCTCTCTGTTATACCGCCCTCTCCACCTCTCTCTCTCTGTTATACCACTTTCTCCAACTCTCTCTCTCTTTTATACCGCTTTCTCCACCTCTCTCTCTCAGATATACCGCCCTCTCCACCTCTCTCTCTCTGTTATACCGCTTTCTTCTTCTCTCTCTCTCTCTTATTCCCCCCTCTCCACCTCTCTCTATCTGTTATACCGCTTTCTCCACCTCTCTCTCTGTTATACCGCCCTCTCCACCTCTCTCCCTGTGTTATTCCGCTTTCCCCACCTCTCACTCTCTGTTATACCGCTTTCTCGACCTCTCTCTCTCTGTTATACCGCTTTCTCCACCTTTCTCTCTCTGTTATACCGCTTTATCCACTTCTCTCTCTCTGTTATACCGCTTTCTCCACCTCTCTCTCTCTGTTATACTGCCTTCCGCACCTCTCTCTCTCTGTTATACCGCTTTCTAATCCTCTCTCTCTCTGTTATACCGCTTTCTCCACCTCTCTCTCTGTTATACCGCTTTCTCCACCTCTCTCTCTCTGTCATACCGCTTTCTCCACCTCTCTCTCTCTGTTATACCGCCTTCCGCACCTCTCTCTCTCTGTTATACCGCTTTCTCATCTCTCTCTCTCTGTTATACCGCCTTCCGCACCTCTCTTTCTCTGTTATATCGCTTTCTCCACCTCTCTCTCTCTGTTATAACGCTTTCTCCACCTCTCTCTCTCTGTTATACCGCCTTCCGCACCTCTCTCTCTCTGTTATACCGCTTTCTCCACCTCTCTCTCTCTGTTATACGGCTTTCTCCACCTCTCTCTCTCTGTTATACCGCTTTCTCCACCTCTCTCTCTCTGTTATACCGCTTTCTCCACCTCTCTCTCTCTATTATACCGCTTTATCCACCTCTCTCTCTCTGTTATACCGCTTTCTCCACCTCTCGCTCTCTGTTATACCGCTTTCTCCACCTCTCTCTCTCTGTTATGCTGCCCTCTCCACCTCTCTCTCTCTGTTATACCGCTTTCTCCACCTCTCTCTCTGTTATACTGCTTTCTCCACCTCTCTCTCTCTGTTATACCGTCGTTTCATCCTCTCTCTCTCTGTTATACCGTCGTTTCCACCTCTCTCTCTCTGTTATATCGCTTTCTCCACCTCTCTCCCTCTGTTAAACCGTCCTCTCCAC
This sequence comes from Cetorhinus maximus, assembly GCF_964194155.1. Classification (NCBI taxonomy): domain Eukaryota; kingdom Metazoa; phylum Chordata; class Chondrichthyes; order Lamniformes; family Cetorhinidae; genus Cetorhinus; species Cetorhinus maximus. The sequence goes on from NC_135888.1 coordinate 25,592,772, forward strand.
CTCTCTCTCTGTTATACCGCTTTCTCCACCTCTCTCTCTCTGTTATGCCGCCCTCTCCACCTCTCTCTCTCTGTTATACCGCTTTCTCCACTTCTCTCTCTCTGTTATACCGCTTTCTCCACTTCTCTCTCTCTGTTAATCCGCCCTCTCCGCCTCTCTCTCTCTGTTATACCACCCTCTCCACCTCCCTCTCTCTGTGATAACGCCCTCTCCACCTCTCTTTCTCTGTTATAACCCTTTCCCCACCTCTCTCTCTCTGTTATAACGCTTTCGCCACCTCTCTCTCTTTTATACCGCCCTCTCCACCTCTCTCTCTCTGTTATACCGCCCTCTCCACCTCTCTCTCTCTGTTATACCGCCCTCTCCACCTCTCTCTCTGTGTTATACCGCCCTCTCCACCTCTCTCTCTCTGTTATACCGCACTCTCCACCTCTCTCCCTCTGTTAATCCTCTTTCCGCACCTTTCTCTCTCTGTTATACGACTACCACCACCTCTCTTTCTGTTATACCTCTTTCTCCACCTCTGTCTCTCAGTTATACCACCCTCTCCACCTCTCTCTCTCTGTTATACCGCTTTCTTCTTCTCTCTCTCTCTGTTATTCCCCCCTCTCCACCTCTCTCTCTCTGTTATACCGCTTTCTCCAACTCTCTCTCTGTTACACCGCCCTCTCCACCTCTCTCCCTTTGTTATTCCGCTTTCCCCACCTCTCTCTCTCTGCTAAACTGCTTTCTCCACCTCTCTCTCTCTGTTTTACCGCTTTCTCCAACTCTCTCTCTCTGTTATACCGCTTTCTCCACCTCTCTCTCTCTGTTATTCCCCCCTCTCAACCTTTCTCTCTCTGTTATACCGCTTTATCCACTTCTCTCTCTCTGTTATACCACTTTCTCCACCTCTCTCTCTCTGTTATACCGCCTTCCGCACCTCTCTCTCTCTGTTATACCGCTTTCTCCTCCTCTCTCTCACTGTTATACCGCTTTCTCCACCTCTCTCTCTCTGATATACCGCCCTCTCCACCTCTCTCGCTCTGTTATCCCGCTTTCTCCACCTCTCTCTCTCTGTTATCCCGCTTTCTCCTCCGCTCTCTCTCTGTTATCCCGCTTTCTACACCTCTCTCGCTCTGTTATCCCGCTTTCTCCACCTCTCTCGCTCTGTTATCACGCTTTCTCCACCTCTCTCTCTCTGTTATACCGCTTTCTCGAGCTCCCTCTCTCTGTTATACCTCCCTCTCCACCTCTCTCTCTCTGTTGTACAGCTTTCTCCACCTTTCTCTCTCTGTAATACCGCTTTCTACACCTCTCTCTGTTATACCGCTTTCTCATCCTCTCTCTCACTGTTATACCGCCCTCTCCACCTCTCTCTCTCTGTTATACCGCCCTCTCCACCTCTCTCTCTCTGTTATACCGCTTTCTCCACCTCTCTCTCTCTGTTATACCGCCCTCTCCACCTCTCTCCCTCTGTTAAACCGCCCTCTCCACATATTTCTCTCTATTATACTTCCCTCTCCACCTCTCTCCCTCTGTTAAACCATCCTCTCCACCTCTCTCTCTCTGTTATACCGCTATCTCCACCTCTCACTCTCTGTTATACCGCCCCCTCCACATCTCTCCCTCTGTTAAACCGCCATTTCCACCTCTTTCTCTCTTTTATACCGCTTTCTCCACCTCTCTCCCTCTGTTAAACCATCCTCTCCACCTCTCTCTCTCTGTTATACCGCCCTCTCCACCTCTCTCTCTCTCTGTTATACCGTCGTTTCCACCTCTCTCTCTCTGTTATATCGCTTTCTCCACCTCTCTCCCTCTGTTAAACCATCATCTCCACCTCTCTCTCACTGATATACCGCCCTCTCCACCTCTCTCGCTCTCTGTTATACCGTCGTTTCCACCTCACTCTCTCTGTTATACCGCTTTCTCCACTTCTCTCTCTCTGTTATACCGCCCTCTCCAACTCTCTCCCTCTGTTATACCGCTTTCTCCACCTCTCTCTCTCCGTTATACCGCTTTCTCCACCTCTCTCTCTCTGTTATACCGCCCTCTCCACCTCTCTCTCTCTGTTATACCGCCCTATCCTCCTCTCTCTCTCTGTTATACCGCTTTCTCCACCTCTCTCTCTCTGTTATACCGCCCTATCCTCCGCTCTCTTTCTGTTATACTGTTCTATCCTCCTCTCTCTCTCTGTTATACCGCTTTCTCCACCTCTCTCTGTTATACCGCTTCCTCCACCTCTCTCTCTCCTTTGTACCGCTTTATCCTCCTCTCTGCCTCTGTTAAACCGTCCTCTCCGCCTCTCTCTCTCTGTTATACCGCTTCCTCCACCTCTCTCTCTCTGTTATACCGCTTTCTCCACCTCATTCTCTCTCTGTTATACCGTCATCTCCGCCTCTCTCTCTCTGTTATACCGCTTCCTCCACCTCTCTGTCTCTGTTATACCGCTTTATCCACCTCTCTCCCTCTGTTATACCGCTTTCTCCACCTCTCTCTCTCTGTTATACCGCTTTCTCCACCTCTCTCTCTCTGTTAGACCGCCCTCTCCACCGCTCTCTGTTATACCGCTTCTCCACCTCTCTCTCTCTGTTATACCGCTTTCTCCACCTCTCTCTCTCTTTTATACCGCTTTCTCCACCTCTCTCTCTCTGTTATACCGCCCTCTCCACCTCTCTCTCTCTGTTTTACCGCTTTCTCCTCCTCTCTCTCTCTCTGTTATTCCCCCCTCTCCACATCTCTCTCTCTGTTATACCGCTTTCTCCACCTCTCTCCCTGTGTAATTCCGCTTTCTCCACCTCTCTCTGACTGTTATACCGATTTCTACACCTCTCTCTCTCTGTTATTCTGCTTTCTCCACCTCACTCCCTGTGTTATTCCGCTTTCCCCACCTCTCTCTCTCTATTATACCAGTTTCTCCACCTCTCTCTCTCTGTTATACCGCTTTCTCCACCTCTCTCCCTGTGTTATTCCACTTTCCCCACCTCTCTCTCTCTATTATACCGCCCTCTGCACCTCTCTCTCTCTGTTTTTCCGCTTTCTACACCTCTCTCTCTGTTATACCGCTTTCTCCACCTCTCTCTCTCTGTTATACCGCCTTCCGCACCTCTCTCTCTCTGTTATACCGCTTTCTCATCTCTCTCTCTATGTTATACCGCCTTCCCACCTCTCTTTCTCTGTTATACCGCTTTCTCCACCTCTCTCTCTCTGTTATACCGCCCTCTCCAACTCTCTCTCTCTGTTATACCGCTTTCTCCACCTCTCTCTCTCCGTTATACCGCTTTCTCCACCTCTCTCTCTCTGTTATACCGCCCTCTCCAACTCTCTCTCGCTGTTATACCGCTTTCTCCACCTCTCTCTCTCTGTTTTACCGCCCTCTCCACCTCTCTCTCTCTGTTATACCGCTTTCTCCAACTCTCTCTCTGTTATAACGCACTCTCCACCTCTCTCTCTCTGTTATACCGCCCTCTGCACCTCTCTCTCTCTGTTATACCGCTTTCTCCACCTCTCTCTCTCTGTTATACCGCTTTCTCCACCTCTCTCTCTCTGGTTTACCGCCCTCTCCACCTCTCTCTCTCTGTTATACTGCTTTCTCCACCTCCCTCTCTATGTTATACCGCCCTTTCCACCTCTCTCTCTCTGTTATACCGCTTTCTCCAACACTCTCTCTGTTATACCGCTCTCTCCACCTCTCTCTCTCTGTTATACCGCTTTCTCCACCTCTCTCTCTCTGTTATAACGCTTTCTCCACCTCTCTCTCTCTGTTATACCGCTCTCTCCACCTCTCTCTCTCTGTTATACCGCTGTCTCCACCTCCCTCGCTCTGTTATACATCTTTCTCCACCTCTCTCTCTCTGTTATACCGCCCTCTCCACCTCTCTCTCTCTGTTTTACCGCTTTCTCCAACTCTCTCTCTCTGTTATACCGCCCTCTCCACCTCTCTCTCTCTGTTATACCGCTTTCTCCTCCTCTCTCTCTCTGTTATTCCCCCCTCTCCACCTCTCGCTCTCTGTTATACCGCTTTCTCCACCTCTCTCCCTGTGTTATTCCGCTTTCTCCACCTCTCTCTGACTGTTATACCGATTTCTCCACCTCTCTCTCTCTGTTATACCACTTTATCCACCTCTCTCCCTGTGTTATTTCGCTTTCCCCACCTCTCTCTCTCTATTATACCGCTTTCTCCACCTCTCTCTCTCTGTTATACCGCTTTCTCCACCTCTCTCCCTGTGTTATTCCGCTTTCCCCACCTCTCTTTCTCTATTATACCGCCCTCTGCACCTCTCTCTCTCTGTTATTCCGCTTTCTCCACCTCTCTCTCTGTTATACCGCTTTCTCCACCTCTCTCTCTCTGTTATACTGCTTTCTCCACCTCTCTCTCTCTGTTATACCGTCTTCCGCACCTCTCTCTCTCTGTTATACCGCTTTGTCATCTCTCTCTCTCTGTTATACCGCCTTCCGCACCTCTCTTTCTCTTTTATACCGCTTTCTCCACCTCTCTCTCTCTGTTATACCGCCTTCCGCACCTCTCTCTCTCTGTTATACCGCTTTCACCACCTCTCTCTCTCTGTTATACCGCTTTCTCCACCTCTCTCTCTCTGTTATACCGCCTTCCGCACCTCTCTCTCTCTTTTATACCGCTTTCTCCACCTCTCTCCCTGTGTTATTCCGCTTTCCCCACCTCTCTCTATCTATTATACCGCCCTCTGCACCTCTCTCTCTCTGTTATTCCGCTTTCTCCACCTCTCTCTCTCTGTTATACCGCTTTCTCCACCTCTCTCTCTCTGTTATACCGCCTTCCGCACCTCTCTCTCTCTGTTATACCGCCCTCTCCACCTCTCTCTCTCTGATATACCGCTTTCACCACCTCTCTCCCTGTGTTATTCCGCTTTCCCCACCTCTCTCTATCTATTATACCGCCCTCTGCACCTCTCTCCCTCTGTTATTCCGCTTTCTCCATCTCTCCCTCTGTTATACCGCTTTCTCCACCTCTCTCTCTCTGTTATACCGCTTTCTCCACCTCTCTCTCTCTGTTATACCCCCTTCCGGACCTCTCTCTCTCTGTTATACCGCTTTCTCCACCTCTCTCTCTCTGTTATACCGCTTTCTTCACCTCTCTCTCTCTGTTATACCGCTCTCTCCACCTCTGTCGCTCTGTTATACCGTCGTTTCAACCTCTCTCTCTCTGTTATACCGTCGTTTCCACCTCTCTCTCTCTGTTATATCGCTTTCTCCACCTCTCTCCCTCTGTTAAACCGTCCTCTCCACCTTTCTCTCTGTTATACCGCTTTCTCCACCTCTCTCTCTCTGTTATACAGCCCTCTCCACCTCTCTCTCTCTGTTATACCGCTTTCTCCACTTCTCTCTCTCTTTTATACCGCTTTCTCCACTTCTCTCTCTCTGTTAAACCGCTTTCTCCACCTCTCTCTCTCTGTTTTACCACCCTCTCCACCTCCCTCTCTCTGTTATAATGCCCTCTCCACCTCTCTCTCTCTGTTATACCCCTTTCCCCACCTCTCTCTCTCTGTTATACCGCTTTCGCCACCTCTCTCTCTCTTTTATACCGCCCTCTCCACCTCTCTCTCTCTGTTATACCACCCTCTCCACCTCTCTCTCTCTGTTATACCGCTTTCTCCACCTCTCTCTCTCTGTTATACCGCCCTCTACACCTCTCTTTCTGTGTTATACCGCTTTCTCCACCTCTCTCTCTCTGTTATACCGCACTCTCCACCTCTCTCCCTCTGTTAATCCTCTTTCCCCACCTTTCTCTCTCTGTTATACGACTACCATCACCTCTCTCTCTGTTATACCTCTTTCTCCACCTCTCTCTCTCATTTATACCGCTTTCTCCACCTCTCTCTCTCTGTTATACCGCTTTCTCCACCTCTCTCTCTCATTTATACCGTTTTCTCCACCTCTCTCCCTCTCTTATAACGCTTTCTCCAACTCTCTCTCTCAGTTATACCGCTTTCTCCACCTACCTCCCTCTGTTATACCGCTTTCTCCACCTCTCTCTCTCTGTTATACTGCTTTCTCCACCTCTCCTTCTCTGTTATACCGCCCTCTCCACCTCTCTCTCTCTGTTTTACCGCCCTCTCCACCTCTCTCTCTCTGTTATACCGCTTTCTGCACCTCCCTCTCTATGTTATACCGCCCTTTCCACCTCTCTCTCTGTTATACCGCTTTCTCCAACACTCTCTCTGTTATACCGCTCTCTCCACCTCTCTCTCTCTGTTATACCGCTTTCTCCACCTCTCTCTCTCTGTTATAACGCTTTCTCCACCTCTCTCTCTCTGTTATACCGCTTTCTCCACCTCTCTCTCTCTGTTATACCGCTGTCTCCACCTCCCTCTCTCTGTTATACCTCTTTCTCCACCTCTCTCTCTCTGTTATGCCGCTTTCTTCACCCCTCTCTCTCTGTTATACCGCTATCTCCGCCTCTCTCTGTTATAGCGCTTTCTCCACCTCTCCTTCTCTGTTATACCGCCCTCTCCACCTCTCTCTCTCTGTTATACCGGACTCTCCACCTCTCTCTCTCTGCTATTCCGCTTTCCCCACCCCTCTCTCTCTGTTATTCCGCTTTCTCCACCTCTCTCTCTCTGTTATACCGCTTTTCGACCTCTCTCTCTCTATTATAACGCTTTCTCCACCTCTCTCTCTCTGTTATACCGCTTTCTCCACCTCTTTCTCTCTGTTATACCGCCCTTTCCAACTCTCTCTCTCTGTTATACCGCCCTCTCCATCTCTCTCTCTCTGTTCTACCGCTTTTTCCACTTCTCTCTCACTTTTATACCGCTTTCTCCACCTCTCTCTTTCTGTTATATCGCCCTTTCCAGCTCTCTCTCTCTGTTATACCGCTTTCTCCACCTCTCTCTCTCTTTTATATCGCTTTCTCCACATCTCTCTCTCTGTTATACCGCCCTCTCCACCTCTCTCTCTCTGTTTTACCGCTTTCTCCAACTCTCTCTCTCTGTTATACCGCCCTCTCCACCTCTCTCTCTCTGTTATACCGCTTTCTCCTCCTCTCTCTCTCTGTTATTCCCCCCTCTCCACCTCTCTCTCTCTGTTATACCGCTTTCTCCACCTCTCTCCCTGTGTTATTCCGCTTTCTCCACCTCTCTCTGACTGTTATACCGATTTCTCCACCTCTCTCTCTCTGTTATACCACTTTCTCCACCTCTCTCCCTGTGTTATTTCGCTTTCCCCACCTCTCTCTCTCTATTATACCGCTTTCTCCACCTCTCTCTCTCTGTTATACCGCTTCTCCACCTCTCTCCCTGTGTTATTCCGCTTTCCCCACCTCTCTTTCTCTATTATACCGCCCTCTGCACCTCTCTCTCTCTGTTATTCCGCTTTCTCCACCTCTCTCTCTTTTATACCGCTTTCTCCACCTCTCTCTCTCTGTTATACTGCTTTCTCCACCTCTCTCTCTCTGTTATACCGTCTTCCGCACCTCTCTCTCTCTGTTATACCGCTTTGTCATCTCTCTCTCTCTGTTATACCGCCTTCCGCACCTCTCTTTCTCTGTTATACCGCTTTCTCCACCTCTCTCTCTCTGTTATACCGCCTTCCGCACCTCTCTCTCTCTGTTATACCGCTTTCACCACCTCTCTCTCTCTGTTATACCGCTTTCTCCACCTCTCTCTCTCTCTGTTATACTGCCTTCCGCACCTCTCTCTCTTATTTATACCGCTTTCACCACCTCTCTCCCTATGTTATTCCGCTTTCCCCACCTCTCTCTATCTATTATACCGCCCTCTGTTCCTCTCTCTCTCTGTTATTCCGCTTTCTCCACCTCTCTCTCTCTGTTATACCGCTTTCTCCACCTCTCTCTCTCTGTTATACCGCCTTCCGCACCTCTCTCTCTCTGTTATACCGCCCTCCCCACCTCTCTCTCTCTGTTATACCTCTTTCTCCACCTCTCTCTCTCTGTTATACCGCTTTCACCACCTCTCTCCCTGTGTTATTCCGCTTTCCCCACCTCTCTCTATCTATTATACCGCCCTCTGCACCTCTCTCCCTCTGTTATTCCGCTTTCTCCACCTCTCCCTCTGTTATACCGCTTTCTCCACCTCTCTCTCTCTGTTATACCGCTTTCTCCACCTCTCTCTCTCTGTTATACCCCCTTCCGGACCTCTCTCTCTCTGTTATACCGCTTTCTCCACCTCTCTCTCTCTGTTATACCGCTTTCTCCACCTCTCTCTCTCTGTTATACCACCCTCTCCACCTCTGTCGCTCTGTTATACCGTCGTTTCAACCTCTCTCTCTCTGTTATACTGTCGTTTCCACCTCTGTCTCTCTGTTATATCGCTTTCTCCACCTCTCTCCCTCTGTTAAACCGTCCTCTCCACCTTTCTCTCTGTTATACCGCTTTCTCCACCTCTCTCTCTCTGTTATACAGCCCTCTCCACCTCTCTCTCTCTGTTATACCCTTTCCCCACCTCTCTCTCTCTGTTATACCGCTTTCGCCACCTCACTCTCTCTTTTATACCGCCCTCTCCACCTCTCTCTCTCTGTTATACCACCCTCTCCACCTCTCTCTTTTATACGCTTTCTCCACCTCTCTCTCTCTGTTATACCGCCCTCTCCACCTCTCTTTCTGTGTTATACCGCTTTCTCCACCTCTCTCTCTCTGTTATACCGCACTCTCCACCTCCCTCCCTCTGTTAATCCTCTTTCCCCACCTTTCTCTCTCTGTTATACGACTACCACCACCTCTCTCTCTGTTATAAATCTTTCTCCACCTCTCTCTCTCATTTATACCGCTTTCTCCACCTCTCTCTCTCTGTTATACCGCTTTCTCCACCTCTCTCTCTCATTTATACCGTTTTCTCCACCTCTCTCCCTCTGTTATAACGCTTTCTCCAACTCTCTCTCTCTGTTATACCGCTTTCTCCACCTACCTCCCTCTGTTATACTGCTTTCTCCACCTCTCTCTCTCTGTTATACTGCTTTCTCCATCTCTCCTTCTCTGTTATTCCGCCCTCTCCACCTCTCTCTCTCTGTTTTTCCGCACTCTCCACCTCTCTCTCTCTCTGCTATTCCGCTTTCCCCACCTCTCTCTCTCAGTTATTCCGCTTTCTCCACCTCTCTCTCTCTATTATAACGCTTTCTCCACCTCTCTATCTCTGTTATTCCCACCGCTCCACCTCTCTCTCTCTGTTATACCGCTTTCTCCACCTCTCTCTCTCTGTTATACCGCTATCTCCACCTCTCTCTCTCTGTTATTCCCCCTGCTCCACCTCTCTCTCTCTGTTATACCGCTTTCTCCACCTCTCTCTCTCTGTTATACCGCTTTCTCCACCTCTCTCTCTCTGTTATACCGCTTTCACCACCTCTCTCTCTCTTTTATACCGCTTTCTCCATCTCTCTCTCTCTGTTATACCGCCCTCTCCACCTCTCTCTCTCTGTTTTACCGCTTTCTCCAACTCTCTCGCTCTGTTATACCGCCCTCTCCACCTCTCTCTCTCTGTTATACCGCTTTCTCCTCCTCTCTCTCTCTGTTATTCCCCCCTCTCCACCTCTCTCTCTCTGTTATTCCCCCCTCTCCACCTCTCTCTCTCTGTTATACCGCTTTCTCCACCTCTCTCCCTGTGTTATTCCGCTTTCTCCACCTCTCTCTGACTGTTATACCGATTTCTCCACCTCTCTCTCTCTGTTATACCACTTTCTCCACCTCTCTCCCTGTGTTATTTCTCTTTCCCTACCTCTCTCTCTCTATTATACCGCATTCTCCACCTCTCTCTCTCTGTTATACCGCTTTCTCCACCTCTCTCCCTGTGTTATTCCGCTTTCCCCACCTCTCGTTCTCTATTATACCGCCCTCTGCACCTCTCTCTCTCTGTTATTCCGCTTTCTCCACCTCTCTCTCTGTTATACCGCTTTCTCCACCTCTCTCTCTCTGTTATACTGCTTTCTCCACATCTCTCTCTCTGTTATACCGTCTTCCGCACCTCTCTCTCTCTGTTATACCGCTTTGTCATCTCTCTCTCTCTGTTATACCGTCTTCCGCACCTGTCTCTCTCTGTTATACCGCTTTGTCATCTCTCTCTCTCTGTTATACCGCCTTCCGCAACTCTCTTTCTCTGTTATACCGCTTTCTCCACCTCTCTCTCTCTGTTATACCGCCTTCCGCACCTCTCTCTCTGTTATACCGCTTTCACCACCTTTCTCTCTCTGTTATACCGCCTTCCGCACCTCTCTCTCTCTTTTATACCGCTTTCTCCACCTCTCTCCCTGTGTTATTCCGCTTTCCCCACCTCTCTCTATCTATTATACCGCCCTCTGTTCCTCTCTCTCTCTGTTATTCCGCTTTCTCCACCTCTCTCTCTCTGTTATACTGCTTTCTCCACCTCTCTCTCTCTGTTATACCGCCTTCCGCACCTCTCTCTCTCTGTTATACCGCCCTCTCCACCTCTCTCTCTCTGTTATACCTCTTTCTCCACCTCTCTCTCTCTGTTATACCGCTTTCACCACCTCTCTCCCTGTGTTATTCCGCTTTCCCCACCTCTCTCTCTCTGTTATAACGCTTTCTCCACCTCTCTCTCTCTGTTATACCGCTCTATCCACCTCTCTCTCTCTGTTATACCGCTGTCTCCACCTCCCTCTCTCTGTTATACATCTTTCTCCACCTCTCTCTCTCTGTTATACCGCCCTCTCCACCTCTCTCTCTCTGTTTTACCGCTTTCTCCAACTCTCTCTCTCTGTTATACCGCCCTCTCCACCTCTCTCTCTCTGTTATACCGCTTTCTCCTCCTCTCTCTCTCTGTTATTCCCCCCTCTCCACCTCTCGCTCTCTGTTATACCGCTTTCTCCACCTCTCTCCCTGTGTTATTCCGCTTTCTCCACCTCTCTCTGACTGTTATACCGATTTCTCCACCTCTCTCTCTCTGTTATACCACTTTATCCACCTCTCTCCCTGTGTTATTTCGCTTTCCCCACCTCTCTCTCTCTATTATACCACTTTCTCCACCTCTCTCTCTCTGTTATACCGCTTTCTCCACCTCTCTCCCTGTGTTATTCCGCTTTCCCCACCTCTCTTTCTCTATTATACCGCCCTCTGCACCTCTCTCTCTCTGTTATTCCGCTTTCTCCACCTCTCTCTCTGTTATACCGCTTTCTCCACCTCTCTCTCTCTGTTATACTGCTTTCTCCACCTCTCTCTCTCTGTTATACCGTCTTCCGCACCTCTCTCTCTCTGTTATACCGCTTTGTCATCTCTCTCTCTCTGTTATACCGCCTTCCGCACCTCTCTTTCTCTGTTATACCGCTTTCTCCACCTCTCTCTCTCTGTTATACCGCGTTCCGCACCTCTCTCTCTCTGTTATACCGCTTTCACCACCTCTCTCTCTCTGTTATACCGCTTTCTCCACCTCTCTCTCTCTGTTATACCGCCTTCCGCACCTCTCTCTCTCTTTTATACCGCTTTCTCCACCTCTCTCCCTGTGTTATTCCGCTTTCCCCACCTCTCTCTACCTATTATACCGCCCTCTGCACCTCTCTCTCTCTGTTATTCCGCTTTCTCCACCTCTCTCTCTCTGTTATACCGCTTTCTCCACCTCTCTCTCTCTGTTATACCGCCTTCCGCACCTCTCTCTCTCTGTTATACCGCCCTCTCCACCTCTCTCTCTCTGTTATACCGCTTTCACCACCTCTCTCCTGTGTTATTCCGCTTTCCCCACCTCTCTCTATCTATTATACCGCCCTCTGCACCTCTCTCCCTCTGTTATTCCGCTTTCTCCATCTCTCCCTCTGTTATACCGCTTTCTCCACCTCTCTCTCTCTGTTATACCGCTTTCTCCACCTCTCTCTCTCTGTTATACCCCCTTCCGGACCTCTCTCTCTCTGTTATACCGCTTTCTCCACCTCTCTCTCTCTGTTATACCGCTTTCTTCACCTCTCTCTCTCTGTTATACCGCCCTCTCCACCTCTGTCGCTCTGTTATACCGTCGTTTCAACCTCTCTCTCTCTGTTATACCGTCGTTTCCACCTCTCTCTCTCTGTTATATCGCTTTCTCCACCTCTCTCCCTCTGTTAAACCGTCCTCTCCACCTTTCTCTCTGTTATACCGCTTTCTCCACCTCTCTCTCTCTGTATACAGCCCTCTCCACCTCTCTCTCTCTGTTATACCGCTTTCTCCACTTCTCTCTCTCTTTTATACCGCTTTCTCCACTTCTCTCTCTCTGTTAAACCGCTTTCTCCACCTCTCTCTCTCTGTTTTACCACCCTCTCCACCTCCCTCTCTCTGTTATAATGCCCTCTCCACCTCTCTCTCTCTGTTATACCCCTTTCCCCACCTCTCTCTCTCTGTTATACCGCTTTCGCCACCTCTCTCTCTCTTTTATACCGCCCTCTCCACCTCTCTCTCTCTGTTATACCACCCTCTCCACCTCTCTCTCTCTGTTATACCGCTTTCTCCACCTCTCTCTCTCTGTTATACCGCCCTCTACACCTCTCTTTCTGTGTTATACCGCTTTCTCCACCTCTCTCTCTCTGTTATACCGCACTCTCCACCTCTCTCCCTCTGTTAATCCTCTTTCCCCACCTTTCTCTCTCTGTTATACGACTACCATCACCTCTCTCTCTGTTATACCTCTTTCTCCACCTCTCTCTCTCATTTATACCGCTTTCTCCACCTCTCTCTCTCTGTTATACCGCTTTCTCCACCTCTCTCTCTCATTTATACCGTTTTCTCCACCTCTCTCCCTCTCTTATAACGCTTTC